>NC_061119.1:166119254-166308555 GCF_002878395.1 Capsicum annuum
CATTTATAGTCAAACAGGAGCATTTCTTTGTAGTTTCAAGAAAATAATTATCTCATTCTAAAGGACATTCTGACCAGTAGGATTTATAGCGGACCTTCCTTGCTAATAGCCACGATATTTTGGTTTATACCCAAACATAAACATAGTGTAATGTTTAGAATTTAGTCCTGCAGGCCTTACACAGCCACCCACCAACAATGAAAATGCGTCTAATAGAGCATTCCATTTAAGGGAAAAATGAAAACTGAAAAATAAGGTACACAATAGATGTAAAGGTACCCCTCAGTCACCTACCAGATAAACATGTGGCTCATACAGATGCAATATGTAACCAGTTGACGAGAACAACACACCGATCTCTATTCTACAAACACATATTTCTAGAGGTAGCTACCCAGAATGCAACAACATAACTTAAACGACAAAATTAAAGTCTATTTGAATATTTAGGACTTCCAATTCTTTGTTGCTTGATATTATTTTCGACAAGGATAAGCACTTGTTACTATATCGGTATAGCCCGCCTGTATTGAAATAGTTAACATCAAGAAGTATGACTACTTCTTAATCAACTGGTTCTCAGCAAAAGCATCACTTTTACTTGTGAAGACGAGTTACTATATAGATAAAGAGTTTCTCACTATCCTAGCATAGGTTCAAATTTATCACTAAGCTAAGTGTCAAAAGTAGTTTTATAGCTTTCACATTTTCTTTGAAACGAATTGATAAATAAGCTACTATCTTTGTATTCTTCCATAAGAAGTCTCTATATAAGTTCTCTTATGCTAGAATTTCTGTTATCATTACTATTTTCTATTTGCATTTCCCCATACTAAAAAAGGATTAAAGAAACTTTATTGGCAATATTTATTTTTCTGGAAAATAAAATAGATGGATATTTAAGGTATAATTAAACCCTAGCCCCAAACAGTCAACTATCCTAGCCCCAAATAAACCCTAGCCCCAAATGCTTCCATGAACCCTAACCCAACCGGTTGTATGCATCCAAAAGCATGTAAAGTAAAGTAAAATCACAAGATTCACCCATTTTAAAGTAAAATTACGGACAAACATCCAAAAACAAAATGTTTCTCGAAGAAATTAATAAGTTATAACTAATTCAAGCTTAGATTTGGATAGAGAGTGAATAATAGTTTAAAGACGACTCAAAGAATTAAAGAAAAGAAAAGTTTCAATTCGGATAGAGAGTGTAGAGTGGAAGCAAATACCTTCAATGCTTCAATTCGGTAAACCAGTGTAAGCTTGACCTTCAATACATGTAGAAATGCCTTCAATTCATGCATAAAGGCATTTAAATTGAGAAAAAAAGGCATTCAAACCGAAAACAATATTCTTGAGAGAGAAAGAGTAGAAGGGGGGGGGGGGTGAAATAAATTAGAAACCCTAGAAGCCCCTCCTATTTTTTACACTTTATGATTAATTAAAAATTAAAATGAATGTTTACGATGAAAATTTTGGTCACAAAATAAAATAATTTTTTTTTTAAAAATCTGAAGCGTATCAATAAATATTCTGTTGCTAAATGCATTGCTATGAAATAATTAAAATAGCGACTAATATTTTGTTGCTAATCCGTTACTAAATTTAGGCGTCAATTTTTTCACAATTATTTAGTGAAGGAATCACAATTCCATCACTGCTTCATTGCTAATAGCATACATAAAAATTCAATTTCTATGCATGTGACCAAATTGATTGTTCCATTGCTAATCTATCGCTATATAGTGACAAAAATTGGTCTGTCGGTAAATTTTATTGCTAAACATAGTTTTTTTGTAGTGATATTATGTTACAATAAACCTTTATAACCTTTTGACACAATAATGGATAGCAAAGAATTCTCATCCAACTTTTTCTATTTTGATATCCTTTCAATTAAACAAAAGAGTAACTTGATTTCACTAAAATACAATTCTATCAAAGAAATTCTTTCCATCTTATTCTACCCTTAAAATAATATGGGATTATTTGGTACACAGAATGCGATAAGCAAGGAATATCTCTTGGGACTATTTTATCCCACCTTCCATATTAAATGGAAATTTCACCTTTTTAGTACAAATGATGGGATGAAATAGTCTCAAAATAAGCTAATGCCTAATGCCAAACATGAGATAAAGTTAATTCTATATTTTATTTCAAAATTAATATACTTATCCCTATATCAAATGACCTCTAAGAGCCTTTTACTAACCACCAAAAGGAATCAACAAAATTATTGTCAAACCCTTAAATTTTAGGAAATTAGGTAGATGAAGCTTTCAAGACTTTATGTTTATCTGTAAAGGTTTGTATGACATGACAATCTCATGATCTACGCCATAAAAACTAAAATAATCAATATAGATGTAATGACTCTTCAGGTTATTATCCATATTCTTGCTTATTTTCACTGAAAGAGCTTCTCCATAGCTGCCCCAAGTCATTAGTGACTTGCTGGAACTGATAGTTCAGTTACCTGGCGGTTCGTTTTATTTTTAGAACCACTTTTTCAATTTGAATTCTTTATTGGTTCTAATTGACCATCGAGTGAAAATTCAGTAAAACAACCTTAAATGCAAAATCTGACTTTGCCAATGCATTTGGAAGGTCAAAATCTATGTGGTTACATATCTCATTTTCTCGAAACAAACTAAGGATACATCTCAAGGCATTGGCCGAAGCACGGAACCAAGTTCCAAGCTTCAGCCGTAGACTAGAATAGAGAGAGATAACATGACCATGGTGGGTGAAGTGTAAACATGGTTCCACAATTGCAGCCAAGTTGGGTACGCGATTGCGCTACCCAAGGGCTGGGCAAAGCCTATTTAAAGGTTGTCTTGCCCAAAATTTTGGCAATTTGTGCTTCCTTCTTGAGCTCTAAAGCCCTAATAGAGTGTAAAGTCTTCAAAGTAAGTCCTGTGGGTAGATTAGGATCTTGAATAACTTGTGTAATCCATTTTTGCTATAAATCTAAGGTAAGATTTCTTCTAGTTTGGTGTTAATTTCTTAATTTCTAGATCCAAAAATCCTATGTCTTTGAGGATCAATTGTAGCCACAAATGTGATTGATTTAGTTGAATTTCTTAAGGGTTATATCTCCCTAATGATAGTATAACAATGGGTTGGTCTCGAAAACTTATTTTTCGAAGGTGGGACTCACTTGGAGGTTTTGTGTCATTTTGGATCCATGTCATAATGGTGCCATAATGGGTGTTGTTATCTTGTAATAATGCTTAGATTATATTGTTAATAGCTTGGCTCATTGAATAATATTTAATAAAAGAAAAGGTAGAGCTCGTTGGTTCGTGAGCAATTTAGACTCAAGGTAGGTTAGGCTTACTTTTAGTTAGATTGAGCTTAATTATAATATATTTATGATATCTTGTGAGATTAGGCCAGGTCTGAGATGATAAATGGGTGAATGGTGATACTTGGGATTAGTTGATCCTCGTAGGCTATTAAACTTGTAAATGTGATGCTTGACCATAGCGTAAAACCTTAGATAGGTCTACTTGTAGTCTCATGAATAGTATTAGAATACTTAAGTTGTTCTAGTAAAGAAGAATGATGTTGTTGACTAACCTTATGAGTATGTTGACCTAGACATGACTAGTTATAAATTAGCCTTAGTGTTTGGGGTGAGTTAGAAAGGCTACTTGAAGGAGATTTTCTCTTATGGGCATAATAAGGATTGATAAACCCTTATGGTGTGATTTAGATAACCTAGACTAAATCCGGGTAGAAGTTAGTCTTATAGATGTGAACTTTGGCATTATTAGGATTTAGGAGTGAGACTTGACCCACCTTAAGCTTGAACTATGTAATTCCTTAGTAACCAAGATACATGAGGAATGTCTAAGTTAAGTTATTTAGGTTATAATGGTGAAACCCAATTGTTGATTATCCATGTGGTTGATGGTTCGATAATGTGTTTACTTGATTGATTATCTTGTTGTCATGATATGGATAGCCTTGGAAAGTCTTTAAAATTGAATCTATGGTTATGCTATCACTTGGCATATTAATGAGTTCACCAAGTGAACCTCTAATTATGTTACCACTCTTGCTATGACCAAAGCCTAACAGTTAAGCTAATATTTATGTGAAGGATATTTTTCTGGGGTTAGTATTGATAAAAGTGGAAGTAAAAGAGGTATCTAGAGAGCATGCACTTGACTTATAATTAACTTTCTAATAAGCATGTTAACTTGGAAAAGTATTGATTACGTATATTATTTAGATACTCATGCTCATGCATTTACTTATATTATGTAGTGATGATTAATAGTAAAGTATGATGTTATGTGTTGCCTTATACCACTTCTACTATATCATTGTGGGTTTTATATGCTTATTGATTTGACTCTATATGTATGTATATATTGTTGTCTTGAAAGATGCGTTAATATAATGATGATGCCTAGTGAATTCAGAGGATATAATGATGTTATGAGGATATCCGGTGAATTCGGAAGATAGAAGCCTAGTCTACTAGTTGGTGGACCTTACTTAGCTAAAATATGGAAACTAGCCCTTGATGTTTAACATGCTTAATGATAATATACCTAGTTATGCATTATGAGTGGTTAAGTTTTCATTTAGTTTGGGATGCCGTGGTGGCTTAATTGATGACTTATATAATTATGAGGCTAACTAGAAGATGGGTTTGAGATGGGTGAATAAATAATAGTGTTGGTAACTTGTAGCTTTTCTTTATTTGTTTACTAGTAAACTATTCGACTTGAAAATAGTGGCTTATGGAAATAGTGGATATTTAGTATAGTCTAGACATGAAGTTTATTAGTGAGTAAGAGATTAAATAACTATATATCCATATTATGGTGACATCGGCTTCGTTGTTGAAAAATACGATATTGATTATGATTGTAGACCTCAATAAGAGGCCGTGGCAGGGATGTACAATTCATGGATTGGTGAGTTGCTTGTGTAGTTGGGCCTTGATATGTTGATGAATTGATCTTTTAGTGTAATCTCCGGTGTTATGGGATACCGTGACAAGTTCTTTGTTTATTTTCCTTGAGTGTACTTCTCAGCAGTATAGGACGTAGTCGTAAGTTTTTTTGCTTTATACTTCGATGATGATAGTTGTATTGATTATGGTAATTACATGATTATTAATGTATATATATGTCTTTATGCTTCCAAAATGATTACTCATGTTGTATGAATTTATGGGATATGTGGATATGGAATGTCATACTATTGTTCTAGTTGATTAGTTATCTTATACAGTGATATCAGAGAGGATTTAGGTTCGATTATGTATCTTGAATTTAAGTTATTGTCTTACTCTATATCATCCTTATACTATAATTTATCTTAGTTGGCCAATGATGCCTACTTAGTACCCATGTTTTGGTACTCATACTACACTTCTCTACCTTTTTAATGTAGACCTGAGTTCTAGTTACCGCCATTGAGTCGAGATCGTATGGTGTTGATTATTAGGAGATAGGGTGAGCTCTTGAAGTTTGAGTTAACCTTTTTCCCTTTTATTCCTATTCTGTCTTTTGTATTCAAGATGAATGTATAGGACTATTTAAGACTATTAGATGTTGAGTTGTAATTTCTATTGTCGAATATGAAGATGATCTTGTACTAATACTATCAGGTCATGGAATTGGTATTCGAATGTTAGTTGTTTCCTTGTGGAATGTCTTTGTTATATTATGTTCCCATATAAGGTTCACGTTGGACGTTCCTTCCAAGGTAACCCATTGTATTAGCTCTGGGTTAAGGTGTTTTCTTACCTTCTGGTGGGTTATGGTAGTTGCCATCATTGACTCAGAAATTGGGTCGTGACAAATTGGTATTAGAGCCTAGATTTCACTGATATTATTGGTACAAGAGCAAGTGTCTAATAGAGTCCTACGAATTAGAACGTTGACGTCTATTTTGTATCTTTGGAAGGCTATAAGACATTCTTAGAAGTCCCTCACTTCTTTCACTCATATTTTGCTAAGAGTCTGAGTTGGTTTGTTAGATATTCCCTTGACTTTACTCTTTCGTAGATGTCGAGGACCCGTGCTATAGTTATACGTGAGGATGGTCCTAAGACCCAAACTCGCGATATGTCCCTAGTTAGGGATAAGGATGAACCTTTCCCAAAAACTATTCCTGTACCCGAGCCAAAAAATCCTTCACCTCAACCAGCAGTGGGACAGGGACCAGCTTATGCTCCACCAGGATTCAACCCCTTTTTTTTGCTTAGAGATACTTTAGTTTAGCTGTTGGGTATTGTTGATGGTTCGTAGGCTACTGGGATAGGTTGCAGACTGTAGCTGCAACTCTTGGAGTTGAGGTTTCACCTATTCCAGCAGTTGTTCAGCTGACAATTGCCTAGCCTACTATGTTTGCTAAGAGCATAAGACGCTGCGTAAATTCTTGTGGTTTGCTCCACCAAGGTTTTCTGGTGCTCTTAGAGAGGATGCATTTGATTTTTTGACTTCTTATGATGATAGGATTCGTGGGTTAGGCCTTGTTGAGACCCGTGGCGTAGATTAAACCATATTTTAGTTGGACTTGTCTGTTCGGCATTGGTGGAAAGGCTTTGTGAGTTCTAGGCCAGTGGGATCTTCCCCCCTCTCTTAGGAATAGTTCTCCAAGATGTTCTTAGAGAAGTATATGTCATGCATCCTTAGAAACCGCTAGAGAGATTAGTTCTCTAGATTGGGGCAGGGTTCTATGACAGTCGCTAAGTATGAGGTTCATTTCCATGAGTTGGCTAGGCATGCAACTTTTATCTTAGAAACAGATTATGAGAGAGTTTATAGTGGACCTGCCTTGATAAAAGCCACGATGTTTTAGTTTATACCCAAACATAAACATAGTGCAATGTTTAGACTTTAGTCCTGCAGGCCTTACACAGCCACCCACCAACAATGAAAATAGGTCTGATAGAGCAATCCATCAAAGGGAAAAATGAAAATTGAAAAATAAGCCATACGACAGATATAAAGGTACCCCTCAGTCACCTACCAGAACCAATTGACGAAAGCAACACATTGATCTCTATTCTGGAAACACATATTTCTAGAGGTAGCTACCCAGAATGCAATAAAATAACTTAAACGACCAAATAAAAGTCTAGTTGAATATTTAGGACTTCCAGTTCTTTGTCGTTTCATATCATTTTCGACAAGGATAAGCACTTGATACTATATCGGTATAGCCCTGTATTGAAATAGTTAACATCAAGAAGCATGCTTGCTTCATAATCAACTGGTTCTCAGCAAAAGCATCACTTTTACTAGCGAAGACGAGTTACTATACAGATGGAGAGTTTATCACTATCCTAGCATAGGTTCAAATTTATCACTAAGCTAAGTGTCAAAAGTATTTTTACAGCTTTCACATTTTCTTTGAAACAAATTGATAAATAAGATACTATCTTTGTATTCTTCCATAAGAAGTCTCTATATAAGTTCTCTTATGATAGAATTTCTGTTATCATTGCTATTTTCTATTTGCATTTCCCCATATTGAAAAAGGATTAAAGAAACTTTCACGGGAATATTTATTTTCCTGGAAAACAAAATAGATGGGATTTTAAGGTATAATTAAACCCTAGCCCCAAACAGTCAACTATCCTAGCCCCAAATAAACCCTAGCCCCAAATGCTTCCATGAACCCTAACCCAACCGGTTGCATGCATCCTAAACAATGTAAAATAAAGTAAAATCATAAGATTCACCCATTGTAAAGTAAAATTACGGACTAACATCCAAAACAAAATGTTTCTCAGAGAAATTGATAAGTTATATCTAATTCAAGCTTAGATTTGGATAGAGAGTGAATAATAATTTAAACACGACTCAAAGAATTAAAGAAAACATTGCTATGAAATAATTAAAATAGCGACTAATATTTTGTTGCTAATCCATTACTAAATTTAGGCGCCAATTTTTTCACAATTATTTAGTGATGGAATCACAATTCCATCACTGCTTCATTGCTAATAGCATACATAAAAATTGAATTGCTATGCATGTGACCAAATTGATTGTTCCATTGCTAATCCATCGCTCTATAGTGACAAAAATTGGTCTGTTGGTAAATTTCATTGCTAAACATAATTTTTTTGTAGTGATATTATATTACAATAAACCTTAATCACCTTTTGACACAATTATGGATAGCAAAGAATTCTCATCCAACTTTTTCTATTTTGATATCCTTTCAATTAAACAAAAGAGAAACTTGATTTCACTAAAATACGATTCTATCAAAGAAATTCTTTCCATCTTATTCTAGCCTTAAAATAATATGGAATTATTTGGTACACGAAATGCGATAAGCAAGGAATATCTCTTGGGACTATTTTATCTCACCTTCCATATTAAATGAAAATTTTACTTTTTTAGTACAAATGATGGGTGAAATAGTCTCAAAATAAGCTAATGCCTAACGCCAAATATGAGATAAAGTTAATTCTATATTTTATTTTAAAATTAATATACTTACCCCTATATCAAATGACCTCTAAGAGCCTTTTACTAACCACACAAAAGGAATCAAACAAAATTATTATCAAACCCTTAAATGTTAGAAAATTAGGTAGATGAAGCTTTCAAGACTTTATGTTTATCTGTAAAGGTTGGTATGACATAACAATCTCATGATCTACGCCTTAAAAACTAAAATAATCAATATAGATGTAATGACTCTTTAGGTCATTATCCATATTCTTGATTATTATCACTGATAGAGCTTCTCCATAGCTGCCCCATGTCATTAGTGACTTGCCCCTCATCATCGCACCTGGGCAGTTTTGACTGCTTTATGTAAAATGGGTATAACTTTCTACATTGATACCAAATTTGGAAAAAATTGCTATAGTTGAAAATCTAATTCAATCTTCCACATGACAAAAAGTAAAAATCTTAAAAATTCCACGTATATAAAAGTGAATTCATCTTTGAAAGTAAGTTTCTAACATACTTGGGACGATTTCAAGCTAGGTAGAAGTACGAGGTATTACAAGGTAGCACCTTATGAACCTATTCTTATGCTTGTCATTATGGGTCATTAGTAGTGTAATATGTTTTGAATGGATGGGACTCAAATGATATTTTGCGTGGTTCAAAGTAGATAGTAGGTTTGGAAAGGAAAACGCTGATAATATTTAGATATTGTTATTGGTTACATGAGTTATGACTTGGATTGCCTTTAGCTTGGTTGAGGTTTTACTGTATGGTACTTGTTTCCATGTGATGCCAATGTCTCGTGTTTAGGTTTACATACATCAGTCGTTCTCGGTTCAGTTGAAGATCAGCTAGTTGTTGAGGTTGAGTGGTTGGTACTATGAAGTAAAGTAAGGAGGTTGGTTTAGAAAGGGATACTTATAGATAAATCTCTTATAAGTATCTCTTGGAAGAATTGGTTGCCTTAGCAGTTATATGAGGAATCATGCTCTGTGCATGTTGGCCTTGTACCTCATTTTCTTGAGATTTTAGGTTCTTTCTATCCATTTACTTTTATGGATAAAAATCTTTTTGTAGTAGATATTGTAATAACGCTCCATGTTATTTCCATGATTTTCATATATTTCTAGTATTTTAGCCTTCTTATAGTGTCTATAGGTCATTTATGAATTTTTAAAACTGTCGATTTGGTTATCGGGCAGTTCATTTGGCTTTTAGGATCATTTCTCTATTTTAGAGCTATCTTTGTTAAGGATTATGTCTTGGAATAATGAACTTATTAAACAACCTCAAATAAGAATTTCAACAGTGCCATCATCTCTAGAACATTGGTTTTAGGATAGGGTGACCCTTGGTTCAGGTCCTGCGGCTTCCAAACTCATTTTAGGCCATTGGATTAAATTTAGTTAAAGTAGACTATGGGTGTGGGGCCCATATTTAATCAAAATGATCTCAGATGAAGGTTGATGGTTTCACTGAGTCCGAAATGTCAAATTATGTATGATCGAATTGTTTGTTTGTGCATATAGGGTTCTGAACAAATTTCGAGCACCCAGTTGGAGTCAATCTGGACTTAGCAAAATTTGGTTCCTGGCAACAGCTGGTGCAACTGCTTAAGCAAACCTTTTTTTGCTTAAGCAGTGGTCGCTTAAGCAACTAGTGTATCTCCTTAGCAACTACCCTTGATATCATATAGTCGCTTAAGAGATGGCCTCATTTCTTAAGAAGAGGTCGCTTAAGCAACATTCGACCACTTAAGCAAAGAACAAATTTTTCTGGATGATCGCTTAAGTGATCATTTGACCGCTTAAGTGGTGATCTCTTAAGCGATCATCTGGTTGCTTTAGCTATAACCACTGGTATTATATCACCTTCTTCACCCATTTTCTACCTTATTTCTTCACCCTTTTCCTCTATTTTTATAACATGGAGCATGGGAAATATGGGAAATTATCCATTGAAGCTAAAGTAAGTTAGCCCAACACTCCTTGGTCATTTCCCATTATTCTTCCTATCAGATTTCATCTTTCTACATTGTAAATTCTTAGAATCTAGTTCTTAAATAATTAGACTTTAGAGGATGATTTGGGCCCCGATGTATTCTCCATTTGTGCTCAACTTTTGAGAATGCATTCCTTGTCCTTTGAGTACCTTGTGAGGGATTCAATTTTGGGTTTTGTTTACTGGTGCTAACCCAAAGTTTGACCCAAATATATTTAAGCAATGTGAATCTAATTTTAATCTTGTGATGTATAGATTATTATTCTAATAGCGTGGTAATTTTTTCGGTATCATAGAGAAAAGATGAGCAACTTTTAGACAATTCAAAAGTTTCTGTTCAGCATCGAGGTAGTCTTTGGTCCACTTTTATCCATGAGATGTATATCATATAATTCATGCTATGTAAGGATGATACGACATATTTATGAATGACATATCATGACTTAGCCTAATTAGGGAGTTTGGGGGATAGAAAGGTGACTCGACCCTTTGAATGATATACTTTTGATGGCTACAGAATCCTATCACTCTAGATTATTAGCATTTTAACTATAGTTCAATATTAAGAATCCTTTAGTATAAGACTTACTATTTGAGTTAGTGACTTAGATCGTAGTTTACTGGATTATGCTGCTTGATTATGCTAGTTAGATAATGTTGGGCCTAAGGCCATAGTTACGTTATTCATTGGACTCTAGGTGAGTATTCTACCCTTAGCAAGGGTATGATTCTTGTTTATGGATGCTTAGGTTCCTACTGTTGTATTGTTTGTATACTGGTGGTGGAATACATACTTTTAGGTACATTTATGATCACTTAGTGGTACCATTTAAACCAAAACCATGATTTTACTACTATTTTATAAAAAGGGATTTCTTCCTACTTTTTACTTTGAAAATAAATTCTTCTAGAATGAGAACCGTACCATCTTATTTAACGATTTATGAGCTTTTCAAACTGAAGATGATATTTTGGAAATTAGACCAAGATTTTTTTGGTCCATTGTTTATCCATTTTTTAACCACTACTATTTACTTTGATCGAGAGAGATTCCGAACCTCTCTATGCCTTTATACTAATTTAATCTCAGAGATGATCTTGGGTAATAGATTTATAAACCTATACTATTTTAGTAACAATTTGAGTTTGTGTACTTATTATATATACATCTCTCTGGTATTAGACAGAGTAGATTGATGATGATGATTATTGGAAGTCCTGGATCGGGACTAAGTAGTGTATACAGATATTCTTGAATCCCCTAAGGGCCCCTCTATCTGTGAGGCCCAGTGCCGGAGACAAGTGGTTACTGTAGGTCCTACTTTTGCAAGCTACTTCGCTAAAAGAGGTATATAAACTTGGTACAGTATGGCACTAAGATAGGTTATGGTTTACTTTTGGTTTATGCTGTATTTATTCGTATGTAGTGCCTATCACCAATATAATTATTTGGCACTTTAATGACTTGATTTTTGTGAATTATTTAATTTTATCTGATTTGACCAGTTTAACCCTTCTTGTGGTTTCTTTGTGGTGTTTGCAGGGTGTGTGGATGATTGGCATGGTTCCTAATATATTTTAGTGTGTTTTGTGTTTGTGATTTTTGGAGGTTAAAAAGACTTTATAGTTGACTTTGATCAACATCTTTTGTTCTATGTATCTGATGGAAAAAAAGACCGCGCCAGTAGATCCAGAACATCAATTTTGGGTAGGTAGCATGGTTAGTGGGATTTTATGGCCTTTACATTTTATTTCAACCCTCGGTTTGGAAGATTGTGAAATGGGGTCTCGAGGCCGATTTATGTGAAAATAACCTCTTTTTCTAAAATCTGATGCCATTGAGTTTGGAGCAACAAATTTGATAGGGTTGACATAGTTCATCTAGATTCTCAAGATTTCAGATGATTCCTAAGGGGTCGACGAAGACTTGAAAATTTTCCAAGTTCAGCTGGTGCACCACCCAGGTGGTGCAGCTGCTAAAGTGCTATTTTGGTCGCTTTAGCAGTGGACGATAAAACGCCATTTTTGTCGCTTTAGCGACCAAACCCCAACTGGGAAAGAGTACTTTAGTGGTGCTTTATCAGCTTTAAAAGACTGGTACACACGTGATTATCACTAAAATGGTACTTGACCGCTTTAGTGGCAGCACTGGTACAATAATAAATTTTGTTTCTAAATTTTCCCACCATTTTTGAGACTTTGAGCTTCGGGTTTTAAAGTTTTTGGGCTATTTCTTTCATTTTCAAGCTTAGGTAAACTCCAATTCCTTATTTTAATTTTTTTTCTTTGATTCTTGTCAGCTAAATCTTGTTAAAGTACGAATTCTACTGCACCAAAGCACACAAGTAAGTGTACATGGTCACCCAAGTAGTAAAGTGGCCTTTAAAAGCCAAGTATCGATCCCTTAGGGTCTTATGCTCAACAACTATCTAATTTTAGTCTCACTATGAAGATTAAACAAGTGCAAAGTAACTAATAATGTTTGGGATGTAGTAACTATAAAAAAACATAAACAATGCGGTAATGTAAAGTACTTGAACAATAATGGGGAGAAACCTAGGGCTGAGGCACTACGGGGAGAAACCTAGGGCTAAGGCACTACGAATAATCTTACTTAGCTATATAATTTCATTGGTCTAGTTAATTACCTAGGTTGTTGATTAACGAGGTTGATAACATAATTATTATATTCCGAGACTTTAATCAACTATCTAACTTAGCCTCACAACTCCATCATTGAGCGGGGATACAATAACTAAGCTAATCACATTTGTATTTTTTTCTTATATGTATAAAATAGGGAGAATTCGGTATATTCCTATCCTAAATGCAAATCGTATCTTCATTCTTTTTAATGACTATGATCACACCACATATATCCCACATTCAATTCTGTTCCTACTCCAGGCTCAAAATAGAAATATGTTAATTCTAAGGGTCGTGAATCCGTAGATTAGTTAATACAAGGATAGATGAATAATGAATAATGATAAATAACATAAACTAACTTAATTACAAGCTTCAGTACACATGATCTTGGTCTCAACCCTGGATGAGGGTGTTTAGCCACTTATAGAATTACAAAGAATCATAATCATGGAATTCATTTAATAATACAAAAGTTAACCAAAGGAAAGGATTAAAAACCCTCCTTAGGTTTATTCCGAGCCCCAAAGGTTGTCCAAGGTGTCTACATTACAATAGGAGTGTTCTATTTATAGTTGGAAACAATTGGCTGAACATGACACACCAATGTGCCACGCCCTTATCATGGAGGATAGGGAGCGTACCACACACTTATCACGGTGAAACACTGGAAATTGCATATTTGATTTTGTCTAAGGGAGTGGCACACCCTTATCGTGGAGGATAGGGAGCGTGACACACCCCTAAGCAAAAAAATTCTAGCTTTAGTCATCCTTTGTTCCATGCATTTCGCCTTTAGTTCCTTGCTGTGTGGTAGATTTTCCTATTAAAAAACAGCTTGTTATCATCCCATTATCATGTTTATCATTTCACCAAGCTTCCTATAACATAAAAGACCTCAAATTAATGCTTTTAACACAATAAAAACCAACAAGACAAACTAGAATAACTCATAGCTCAAGCTAAGAACAATAGTTTCTCCATTTAAACTCTAAGTGAACATTTTACTTCCAAACGTGTTTTGAACGCACCTTAAACATTATAAATATGTAAATTAACACTTAGATACTCACTTATATGAATATTAACTCATTATACACACAAGAAGTCCTCAAAACTAACCTAATTAAGGCTAGATAACAACTTAGGTGCATGAATCCACATAAGAACATCACATTACACTTAAAGCCTTATTCGTTCTCGAACAAATCCTTACCTTAAGAATTATCTAAAGAAGACTCCAATATCACTAATACTAGCGATACATTTAAGACAGCACTGAAATAACTACATAATTAGCACGTTTCATACTCAACCATGTCATATACAATTGAGAACTCATGAATAATGCTTCAAAACATCCTAACCTCAAGAATTGACTACACCAAGTTGGTAAAATCATGCATATTAGTTCATAAAGTAAATCATAAAAGTCACCTAACTATCATCAGACATGTGCCCTCACATAAGAGAGTTACCCATATTCACACATATAGATAAAATGCATCACAAGAATGGGTATGAGAATTAAGTTACGCTTACTCTTACAAGGAATTCACATGTTACATAATATGAAACATAGGCTTTCCCTTAGTGTAGTAATATACTAAAATTGGAATGTTATTGCTTAAGATCAAATAGGACTTTTAAGTGTTTAATGTAGTCTAAGGTAGGGGTAGCAACTATTTAGGATAGTGATAGTGAATATCTTTCCTAAGCAATTTAATACATCATATTATAGATTAGGATCCTTCCTAAACAACCAAGCTTTCCCCACCTCTATCTTCCTATATATGTATTTTTTTACCCCATCTATTTAAGTTAGTTCACTCATATTAAGGAGGGAATATTCTCTATCAATACATGAATAACTCTTTGTAATGCTCCAAGTTTGTACCTCGGATGCTACACAGTGCTCATAATCCCGAAAGACCACAAGCTAATCCATGACTGGTACCTGCTACAATAACTGAATAATAATGTGGTAAATATGTGGAAAATAGTCAAAAAATGCCATAAGGTTCAATACTGTAAATAATACTAAATATGGTATCACAATACCAAAACTGAACATCAATACTAAAAACTAAATAACTGTCTGAAAATACTCTAGTCTGAAAATCCTCTAAACAATTTAAACTGTGGAATTGATGGGACAAGTCCCCAACTAACTTCGACTACTGAAAATGAATTGATATGCTGAAATAAATAATTACGTCGTTTAACTATGAGAACTTACCACTAACTCTGTATGCTAAGAATCTAAACTGCTAAGGGTGCTCGAGAGCCCGTGCGTCTGAACATATGAATAAGATATCATAGCGCAAAAGAAAAACATGTGTTAGTGCTTTGAATATACTAGTATGCTCAGTGAGGTAGGATGAAATGTATGGTTTCATATGCATGAACAATACTAACTGAATATCATGAGTATGACTAAATGAGAGTACATGCATGAATATGTAAACTGTACTGAGATTGTAATAACACTGAATACTGGATTACTAGTAACTGAATGACTGTATTTGACAGTATTGATTCTATAGAACTATACTCAGTGCCATATTGAGCTAAGTGACTATGTCTGATAGTCCTGAATCTGCAGAACTGAATTGAGTTCCATGCTGAGACTGAATCAGAAATAGAGACTATGGGAAATAATCATCTAACCGATATTCCCCTTCTCTATCTGATTTGGGGTCCAACCTATAACCCCAGTTGGAAGGGTTTCAATACCGTGCCATAGGTAATGAAAAGTGCTGAGTCACCCTCATCTGGCAAGTGCTCTGAATGAGAATGGTAGTACCCTTAACTGGTAGGTAGATTACCTCATCAACCCTCAACTGGCAGTTTGATGTCTCAACTTATGCTGGCTACATAGTTCTGGAATACAAGGACTTCTTCTAAGGATTACACCATCTACTGGAAGGTGAGTACCCATCCTTGTGTTCACTCGGTGCTGAATCCTACTCCCAACTGAATAGACACTAGACTGAATTCTAAACTGTAGTAGGCTGGACTAAATTATTAATGATTGTACTGTATAATTGAAATAAACTATTTTTACTGAAATGAGCTGGATTGATACTGAGTTTTCCTAAATTCTGTAGCTGATTGAAGTCTACTAATCATGACATGACTGATATTACTCTATGACCGGCCATGGCTCTAGATAAACAGCTAAATTGTTGGGTATTAAATTCCCCCAGGACTCGATAGCATAAACTTAAAAGACATGGTATAATCTTGAGACATGGTTATTAACTACTAAGTCATCATTCATTCATTTGGGATTTCAAGCAAACACGTAAATGACTTGGACTTGCATACATGCTAACATGATATAATTTCACTATTTCACTCACATGGGCAATTCATAAAATACTTGTGGGGCATAATATATGCACATAATACTAAAACAACATGTAGGCATTGTGATGCAATTCAAATTTCACAATTCCAAGGGTTTCAACATGAGTTCATATAATAAAGCATACATATCAATTAACTCTACATGAATCTTGTAATAAATCATGAAAGAGAAACCCAATTAAGTAATAATCATGAATACACTTTAATTCAAATCATGAAAATCATGAAATGACTTACATGATCTTTAAAAGTGTTTCTTGGACTCCAAGGGTGGAAGAAATCCTTGGAGAAACACTTCACATACCTTAGTTGGTGAATTTTGAAAAATTAACGGTGGAATCTTGAGCCTTGAATTGAATTTAATTCATCTAATGTTTTTTTTCTTGAGCAATTTGTGAAAGAATAATTATATTTTGCTAAAAGAGGGCTAAATTTGGCGTTATGGGGGCTGAAGGGCATGGAAAAAGACTTAATTAACCCTAACGATGCAACCTTTTTAATTACTGACAAATTAAATCATTGATGTGCAAGCCGACATGCTGCGTCGTTGGCATCGACACGATAGCCAAAGTGCCTCGTCGAGTCTGCATCGATTCATTGGAAATTGCACTGAGCTAAGGGAAAAATTATCTCTCGACGCAATGAACGATGTGATGCATCAAGATCTCATCAACTCACTATTTTGGTCATTCGAGCATGATCTAAACGAGGTTCAAAAAATCTATAACTTGTCCGAAAACACCTATTGACATTCCTGATCATGAATTAACTCAAATATCAATATTTTACAAAATCAAATTTCCAACTTTCAAAGGTTAAAATAATACTAAGTTTGAATACTTTGCTAGAATTTTCTAAGTTTGGGACTGCTTAGCAAGCATAAAAGGCTGAGTCGAGCTTAGGATTTCGTCAGGTCTTACAATATATCCTCCTTGGGAACATTCATCCTCGAATGAGACTAACTAAGCTGAGAGAACTGATAGACTGAACTTACTAAAAATAAATATTTGAAACATGAGAATCTGATTGTCATTACTGACATGCTGAATTTCATACTGAACTTGCATATCTGATGCATTAGTACATGACTGAATTGACTCCTAAACCAATGACTAAATATGCAATGGTAATTGATACCAAGTTTGTAATGGAAAATATGAGCATGAAACTGAATAAGCTTAAGGAAGACTATTACCTTGAGCTAAATCTGAGTTTGTGGAGAAGAGGTGAGGATACTTGGTCCGCATATCTATTTCTGCTTCCCAAGTAGCTCCTTTAATAGACTGATTTTGCCAAAGAACTTAACTAGAGGGACTTCTTTGCTCCTCAGTCTACGAATCTGATAATCAAGGATTTCAATGGGAATCTCTTCATAAGAGTGGTTGTTATGAACATTTATGCCCTCTATGGGGACTACAGCTGATGGGTCACCTATGCATTTCTTTAGTAGGGAGACATGAAACACTGGATAGACTGTATATAGATCTAAAGGAAACTTAAGCTTGTAAGCTACCTTACCAAAATGATTGAGAATTTAGTAAGGACCGATATATCGGGGAATGAGCTTCCCTTTCTTGCTTAAACACTTCACTCCTTTCATAGAAGAGATTTTTAAGTACACATAGTCACCAATCTCGAACTCGAGATCATTTTTGCGCACATCTACATAAGATATCTGTTAGCTCTGAGCTATCTTAAGCCTTTCCCTGATCAACTAAGCTTTCTATAAGGTATCAAATACCACGTTAGGCCCTACCACTGTAGCCTCACCCATTTAAAACCAACCAATGGGAGATCTACACCTTCTCCTATAAAGTACCTTAAATAGAGCCATCTGAATACTAGAATGATAACTTTTATTGTATGCGAAATTAATCAAAGGCAATTGGTCATCCCAACTACCTTTAAAGTCTATCGCACATGCTTGTAGCATATCCTCTAAAGTCTGAATGGTCATTTTTGCTTGATTATGTGTGAGTAGATGCTAACACATTTGAGGCTTTTAACTAAGAAAAATTGCAAAGTATTTAGCGACTTTTGTCATTTTTAATTGTTTTCTATTTGATATTGCAGTAAAAGTCAATATTCAAGAGAACCAGCAATAATAGAAGAAAAAGAGTTGATTTATGAGCAAGTAGAAAGGGAAGTATAGATGAGGACTTGTCTAATAAGTCGTCAGCCTTGTGATAAGCTATTAGAGTTACCGTTAGCCTTAGATAGAGAATAGGATTCATCTATAATACATAATGACATCTGTGATAGGCCGTCAGAAGTGTGATAAGCCATCAGGCTCGTTCTTAGGCTTAGCCAGAGAATGGGCTTCAGCTGAAATTCTTGACGACATCTATGATAGGCCATCAGAATTATGATAAGCTGTCAGGCTCGTCGTTAGGCTTAGGTAGGGAATGGGATTTAAAGTGAAGAAGTGACAACAATTCTGATAATTCATCACATGTCTGATAATCCATCAAATCTCATCGTCAACAAAAGGCAAAGATTGTAAAAAGTGAAGAGGAGCTGACTACATTCCTGATAAGTCGTTAGACTCTTGATAAGCCGTCACACACATTGTCGCCTGTCCGAGAAAATATTGTGATCTATGATTTTTTTCCATAATTATGATGAAGTATTTAAAGCATATGTTAGGCTTTTCTAATCATATAACGGGGGAACGAACGCTTTGAGAATCTCTTCTCTCTAGATTTTTGACTTGAACTTTACAATTATTTTTGGAGAGATTATTACAATTGTTTTGGGATTTTCTACTGTGAATCAAATCTGAGAAACACTTGTTGCTATTCATCTTGCTGTAAGTTCATATATCAAACTATGAATTCAAATTGTTGTCTTGATTATTTTATTATGAGTAGCTAAATTCCCTTAAACCGAGTTGTGGGATCTATGGGTTTGGGTTTGTAACATAACTAAGTGTTCAAGATTCTAACTGTGGTAGAACTTCTTGTTAATTCCATTATTTTATACCCCAACTATTGGTTGCAAATGATAGGCCTTGCTTACTGGTGATTTGCTTGAGATAATAAATCAACCGTAGTAAGAAGTGAATTATCAACAGGGACTTGGAAGCACCAAACTTCCATTTGATAATTAATTCTGTAACAAGATTAATTAACTTGAGATAACATCCTATTATGAAATATAAATTCCCTAAGTTCGAGAGAATTTGGTGGTTAAATGCCTAAATAGGTTCAGAAACCTTTAGACATAACTTCGACAAGGATAGTCTACTGTTCCTACCTACCACAAGAATCTTGTACCATTACTAGTGTCTGTCAAATCCCAACACCCATGTGAACATAACTCTAGTTTTCCTTATCATATTGATTTCAAACACTGAATTGAGATGTACTTATTTGTTACCTTTCCAAAAAACCCCATTCACAGTATACTGATAACTATCAGTTGATTAACCCGCAGATAACTCAAATTCACACCATATTCCCTGTGGAATTCAACCCCAACCTAGTCGGGTTATATATTGACAACGATCGTTTATATTCTTCTAAGAGAGGTATAGTTTGAGCATTATAAAAAATGGCGTCGTTTCCTGGGAATGCAGTTGTAAATTAAAGTTGTGTGCGCTAATTGACTGTTAGTCAAGCTTCCTAGTTTTACATTTATTTGTTGTTTTTGTTTGTTGCAGGACTTTTGTGGTGTATGCCAAGAACCAGAATTTCTGGAGAACCATTATTACCATTTAATTCGGAACCGTAACTAATCGACAGAATGGAAGACCAACAGGAGGCTGACAGGTTAGCAACCGTAGCTAGAACTCAGGTAAATGTGCAGAATAATGGTCAACAAGAATGTAATGCAAATCCGAGGATGATGACTTAGGAGACGAGGAGTTGCTAAACCTTTTAAACCCAAGGCATGCAGAGTAAATAGCTATACCAGTATAGTGTAATGCTAATAGGAACCATCCATTCTGATGAAGGTAAGATCACCAGCCGGTCTAGTATGACCTCAATGATGATGATAATGGAATAGATAGAGCAGGTGAAATAGGTGTAATTATTCCTCCAGCGTTAGAACCTGGGTAAAAATTCAACACTACGAGTACTATGATTCAACTCCTTAATCTGAAGGGTTTGTTTAGCGGGCTTTCTAGGGATGATCCAAACTTATATCTGGTGAACTCTGTCACTATTTGTAAATATTTTGATAACCCAGGAGTGGGTCAGAATGCTATCCGTTTGAGATTGTTTCTGTTGTCTCTATCTGGGAAGGTAACATATTGGCTTAATGAGCTGACACCTGATTCTATAACCAACTAAAGAAAGTTGAAAGGTGCTTTCCTAGAAAGGTTCTTTCTATCTTTCAGGAGGGTACAATTGCGAGATGAGATCAACAACTTTAGACAGCTCCCAACTGATGCCTTATATAAAACATGAGAGATTAAAAAAGAAGCTGATGCAGTATCTGAACCACAACATGACGGATATACACTTGATGGAGACTTTGTATAGGGATCTTAACTCTATGACAAAACTGATTGTAGATAATGCTGCTGGCGGTTCATTTGTTGATCTTACATTCCTAGAGGCTTCAGGAATGCTTGAGAAAATGACCAAACAGAGTCAGGCATGGCATACTAAGGACTCTATGGTAGCAAGCCCCACTATTTCTGTTGGTATAACTATGGAACAATGTAGAAGAGATGAGGAGCGTGATCAAGACATGGCTTACCTAAAAATGCAGATAGGCTTGCTAACCAAGCATTTACTAACAGGTAAAACTAAGAAAGTAAAGGCTATGGGATCACAGAGCAAAGTGGAGTCTGAATCAGAAGAAGAGGCGAACTATGTAAATAATCGAGGTGTTTTTTGAGGCAATAGCCAAGGAAATCAAGGTCGAACTTATTATGACAAGGCTGGATATAAGAACCAGGAGCAATGTAATTGGAGGAGTAATAATGATAAGAGCGGGTTATATGTCCTTACTAGAAATCATGAAGCTGCTATAACAAGTTTTAAAAAGATGTACCCGGAGGACATGATGGCTAAATTTTTAAAGGGAGTAGAGGCTACTAACTCAGGAGTGACTACCATAAAGACCAATCTATCCTCTATGAGTCAGTTGGTGAACTCGAAGTCCAATTCGATCAAACAGCTGGAACAGGCTATGAACCAACTCTCTGTATCACTGAACCAGAGAAAGAGTGGAATGTTACCTAGTGATATAGTTCATAATTCGCAAAATGATGGCTCATGTATGGAAATTACACTAGGAGTGGTAAAATATTATCTGGCCCTTCTGTGGGCAAAAGTTTGATTAAAGATGTGACTGAAGTAGATGATGAAACCAAATAAGAATGTCCAGTAGAGTCTGGGATGCTGGATGGTTCTAATGATGCTCCGAAACAAGGGAAAAAGAAGGAAAAAAAAGTAGTGGTGAAAACTCTCCCAAGACCATCACCTCTCTTTCCTAAAAAATTGAAGAAGAAGGTTGACAACACAAAATTTAGTAAATTCATGGCAATGTTAAAGCAGTTAATAATAAATATGCCTTGGGTGGAGGCACTTGAGCAAATGCCAGGGTATGCTAAGTTCATGAAGGACCTTGTGATGAAGAAAAGAGTGGTGAGCTACGAATCGGAGGATAATCTCCATCATTGTAGTGCTATTTCTATGAGGTCCTTGGTGCATAAGAAGGCAGACCTAGGATCATTCACTATTCCTTGTACGATTGGGTCTTTAGAATTCACTAAGGCCTTATGTGATTTGGGAGTGAGCATTAATCTGATGCCGCTGCCTGTATATAAAAATCTGGCTTTGGGAAATCCCCACACCGACCAATATGCAACTCATTATGGCAGATATATCAGTAAAATGACCTATTGGTATTTTGAATGATGTGTTAGTTAAGGTAGCTAGCTTTATATTTCCTGTGGATTTCGTCATTCTGGATTATGAGGTGGACTTTGAGGTGCACATAATCTTGGGTCGACCTTTCCTCACAATCAAAAAGGTGTTAATTGATTTACGAGCTAATGAGCTCTTATTTAGGATAAATGATGAGGTCGTGTGATTTGATGTGTGCCAATCAATAAAGTTGCATAAAGAAATAAGTGTGTTCTTAATTTTTGATGTATATTATGAGGATAAGCATAGATGAGAAACTTGTTGTCGAGCCTTTAGCCGTAGTTCTGATAAATTTTGATCGTGAAGGTATTGAGGAGCATGAAGAGATTGTTTGTACTTTGTCAGGAATGGGTTTATACTTTTATACTCCTAAAAAGCTAGATCTTGATCTTTCTAATCGACCAACACCACTGGCTAAGCCATCCATTGAAGAGCCATTGGTGTTGGATTTAAAAGAACTTCTAGGACATTTAAGGTACATGTTTTTGGGCAACCGAAATATGCTACCCATTATTATTACAGTTGATTTGGACAAGACGCAGGTAGAAGCACTTATTTCAGTACTTTAGAGGTATAAAAGAGCAATAGGATAGACTATTGTAGATATTATTGGCATCCCCCCTGGCATCTGCACGCATAAAATACAAGTTGAGGAATATTATACTTTAACCATCGAGAACCAGCAAGAGGTGGTTAAGAAGGAAATCATTAAGTGGTTAGATTTAGCAGTGGTTTACCCTATTTTTGACAGTAAATGGGTAAACCCAGTTTAATGCGTGCCCAAAAAGGGGGGCAAGACTATTGTTGTAAATGAAAGGAATGAGTTGATTCCACTTAGGCCTATGACTGGGTGAAGAGTTTGCATGGAATACCACAAACTAAAATCATGGACTTTGATAGACCACTTCCCAATGCCCTTTATGGACCAAATGCTTGATCTATTGGCCGAAAGAGGGTGGTATTACTTTTTGGATGGTTATTCTAGATATAACCAAATTTGAATTGCTCCTGAAGATCAGGAGAAGATGACATTCACATGCTCATATGGCACATTTGAATTTAAGAGGATGCTGTTTGGGCTATGCAATGCACCCGCTACTTTTCAATGGTGCATGATGTTTATTTTCTCAGATATGGTGGAGGAAACCTTGGAGGTATTCATGGATGATTTCTTTATGATAGGATATTCATTTGAGATGCGTTTGGCAAACCTGAGTATGGCCTTGCAATGATGTATTGAATTCAATTTGGTGCTTAATTGGGAGAAACGCCACTTTATGGTAAAAGAGGGCATCGTTCTCGGGCACAAAATTTCAGCAAAAGGGATAGAGGTTGATAGAACCAAGGTTGAAGTTATCGAGAAACTACCACCTCTTATTTTAGTGAAGGGAGTGTGTAGTTTTCTTAGACATTCTAGCTTTTACCGGAGGTTTGTAAGAGACTTCTCGAAGGTTGCAAATCCACTTTGCAAACTTTTGGAGAAAGAAGTGAGTTTCTCTTTTGATAATGATTACTTAAAGGCATTTGAATGCCTTAAAAAGAAGCTGGTCGAGGCACCTATCATTGTTATACCGGACTGGTCAAAATCGTTTGAGATCATATGTGATGTAAGCGGTGTTGTCCTTGGAGCTTTATTGGGACAAAAAAAGGACAAACTGTTTCATCTAATATATTATGCCAGCAAAGCACTGAATAGAGTGCAAAAAAAAAACTTCATCATTACTTAATAGGAACTCCTGGCTGTAGTGTATGCTTTTGAGAAATTCAGGGCTTACCTGCTTGGGACCAAGATGGTGGTCCACACTGACCATACAACCTTGAGGTACTTGATGGCTAAGAAGGATGATTAGATGGGTGTTGCTACTACAAGAATTTGACTTTGAAGTCAAAGATAGGAAGGGTTGCAAAAATCAAGTTGTAGATTATCTATCTAGAATAGAAAGTGAGCAGTCAACTAGTGATGAAATGGAGATAAATGATGCATTTCCTGATGAGGAGATATTGGCTGCTGCTATGGAGAAAATGCCTTGGTACGCTAATTTTGCAAATTATGTTATGATTGAGGTTATTCTAGAAAACCTTTCTTTCCATCAAAGAAAGAAATTCCTTCATGATGCGACACATTACTTCTGGGATGAGCTGTATCTTTTTCAAAGATGTGCTGACAATATTATAAGGAGATGTGTGACAGAAGTGGATGTATTATGTATATTGGAAGCATGTTATGCTTCCCCAGTTGAAGGTCACCATGCAGGTAACTGAACAGCTAGGAGTGTGTTGCAGAGTGGCTACTATTGGCCAACATTGTTCAAGGATGCTCATGAGTTTGTGCTGACATGCGACCAATGTCAGAGGTAGGTATCGATCTCCCAAAGACATGAGATACGTTTGACTAAGATTCTTGAAGTGGAATTGTCTGACGTTTGGGGCATTGATTTCATGGGTCCTTTTGTAAGATCGTATGGGATGAAGTATATTCTAGTTTCTATTGACTATGTCTTGAAATGGATCGAAGTTGTTGCCTTGTCTGATAATGAAGGAAAGAGAGTTATTGCTTTTCTCAAGAAGAACATCTTCTCTTACTTTGGAGTACCACGTACTATTAAAGTGATGAAAGATCTTATTTTTGCAACAAAGTGTTTCGAGATGCCTTAGCAAAATATGGGGTAAAATAGCATAAAGCATCCACTCCATATCACCCACAAAATAGTGGTCAAGTGGAGGTGTCAAATTGAGAGATTAAAGCCATCTTAGCCAAAACGGTGAATGCTAGTCAGCAAGATTAGTCTTGAAATCTCGATAATGCCTTATGGGCATATCAGAATGCTTTCAAGACACCCATTATCATGTCACCATTCTAGTTAGTCTATGGAAAAGCATACCACTTACCAATAGAGCCGGAGCATAGGGCTTTATGGGTACTCAAAAGGTTAAATTTGAATTAGAAGAAGGCAGTACGGCTAAGACTGGGATAACTAAATGAGATGGATGAATTCTATCTTAGGGCTTATGAAAGAGCATAGCTATACAAAGAAAAGATAAAGAAGTATCATGATTGGAGGAACGAGAAATGAGATTTCCAAAAAGGTGACTTGATGCTTCTGTTCAATTCCAGACGCAAACTATTCACAGGTAAGCTTAAATCCAAGTGGTCAGGCCTGTTTAGAGTTAGTCAAGTCAACTCTTCTAGTTTAGTAGAACTTGAAAATAAAGACGACAACATCTTCAAGGTTAATGAGCAACGAGTCAAACTTTATATCGGTCCAAAAGACTCGATAAAAAGTATTTCTACTATCTATCTCGATGAAGTATGAAGTAACTGAGATACCTAAGTCTTGACGCGACGTTAAATTAGGTGCTACATGGGAGGCGACCCATGATCCTTGTTGTTGATCTACTCCAGGTATACCCTAACCCTTAGTTCAGTTTTTCTTTGATTTTAAGTTGAGGGTGTAGGGTGAGTTGTTGTAAAATTTTGTAGTTGACTAGGAGAAATACAAGTACCTGAGGCAGTTAACATGGTTTTGTTATTTTATGAACACCTCTCAAATGGTCTGATTGTTTAACTGTGTGATTTGTATCTAATTGTGACCACTTTGCATCTTGTTATGGTATCAGTTCTAGTGACTTGATAATCATTGCTAAACAATTTCATGTACTAGATAAGTAGTAACTTATGATATACTTGTGTGCCATGTGCATGTGAGATCTTACTTAGTTCCCTTTGTATGTAGAATCCAGAACTTGCCCGGTTAGTCTTACCTAGATTGAATGATAGCGGTTAGGAAAGGATCCTAGGCCGTTTTGATATTAGCCACTTTTAGCCTAAATGACCTTCCCTGTATGCATACTTGATCCCTATTTTAAGCCTAAATATCCTATTTTTTTATGATACCTATCACAGTCTCATTTAAATCATAATGAACCTGTTTTGGCCCTGGTCCTCCTTGGACACTCTGCACCTTAACTTAGGCAAATGGCCTAAGTTGAGGGTGGCTATCACAGGGGTGCATGATGTAAAGTGAGTATGAAGAAAGGTAGAATAAAAAAAAAATAAAAAGTTGGGTGCGGTGGAAAAGAACAAGAAAAGAAAAGTTGTGAAAACTATGAAGTGATAGTAGAAAAGATCACACCCATCCTGAATATGTGTGATCAAGAAAAGATAAGAATTGAAAAAGGTTAATAAGTGAGACCCCAGAATCTAGTGTAGTGTCAAGAACGCTTAGTTACTTTAAATATCATCGATTATCATACCAGCCCCTAGCCAACATTACAAGCCAAAGAGAAGACCTATAGTGATCCTAGCTGACCTGTCTGAAAATCTTGGTAATGAAAATAAGGGCAAGCCTATGGTATTTGGCATACATTGATTGGAACTTCATTCTTAGAGTGAGTGTCTTTTGATTTTCCCCATGGTTACATATGTGATGTCTGATATAAGTGGAGTGGGACTTCTTTGTAGTGAGGGAACACTAGTTACGTTTCTAGTTGCTAACTTGTTTGAATAGTGTAATCAGGTACATGGATGGTTGTTGTTGCTGAATTGATGCCTTATCTTGATTCCTGTGTGTCGTATTGTTGTTCTTCAATAATATGCACAATTTTTGTTTTTAAATTAATTGACCTTGGAGATGGTGAAGATGTTTTGAGATAATATGGATGGTTGACTGCCGAATGCACTCTGTATTCTCTTGGTTGTGTTTTAGTTGCTTGAGGACAAGAAATTGTTTTATGTTGAGGGTGTTGATATGTGAGTAGAAGCTAACACATTTGAGACTTTTAACTAAGAATAATTGTAGAGTCTTAAGCAATTTTTGTCATTTTTGATTGTTTTCTGTCTGATATTACAGTAAAAGTCAAGATGCTAGAGAACCAACAATAATAGAAGTAAAAGAGTTGATTTATGAGCAAGTAAAGAGGGAATTATAGATGATGACTTATTTGATAAGTCGTCAGCCTTGTGATAAGCTATCAGAATTGCCGTCATCCTTAGATAGATAATGGGTTTCAGCTGGAATTCATGACGACATCTGTGATAGACCGTCAGAAGTGTGATAAGCCATCAGGCTCATTGTTAGGCTTAGGTAGGAAATGTGATTTGAAGTGAAGAAGCGACGATAATATAATACGTCATCATATGTCTGATAAACTGTCATGTCTTATCGTCAACCTAAGGTAGAGATTGTCAAAAATAAAGAGTAGCTGGCGACATTCTTGGTAAGTCGTCAGACACCTGATAAGCCATCACACACGTCGTCGCTTGTTCAAGAAAATACTGTGATCTATGATTTTGTTTCCATAATTAGGATGAAGTATTTAAAGAATATGTGAGGGTCTTTTAGTCATATAACGAGGAAACAGACATTTTGAGAATCTTTTCTCTCTAGTTTTCTGACTTGAACTTTACAATTATTTTTGGAGAGATTATTACAATTGTTTTGGGATTTTCTACTGTGAATCAAATATGAGAAACACTTGTTGCTATTCATCTTACTGTAAGTTCATATATCAAACTATGAATTCAACTTGTTGTCTTGATTATTTTATTATGAGTAGCTAAATTCCCTTAACCCAAGATGTGGGATCTATGGGTTTGGGTTTGTAACGTAGCTAAGTGTTCAAGATTCTAACGGTGGTAGAAACTTCTTGTTAGTTCCATTATTTTACACTCCAACTATTGGTTGCAAATAATAAGCCTTGCTTACTGGGGATTTTCTTGAGATAAGAAATCAACCCTAGTAAGAAGTGAATTATCAACAGGGACTCGGAAGCATCAAACTTCCATTTAATAATTAATTCTGTAACAAGATTTATTAACTTGAGATAACATCCTGTTATGAAATATAAATTCCCTAAGTTCGAGGGAATTAGGTGGTTAAATGTCTAAATAGGTTGAGAAACATTTAGACATAACTTCGACAAGGATAGTCTGTTGTTCCTACCTACCATAAGAATCTTGAACCGTTACTAGTGTCTGTCAAATCCCAACACCCATAATGAACATAACTCTGGTTTTCCTTATCGTATTGATTTCAAACACTGAATTGAGAAGTAATTATTTTTTACCTTTCCAAAAACCCCATTCACAGGAAAATGATAACTATTAGTTGATTAACCCTCAGATAACTCAAATTCACACCATATTCCCTGTTGGATTTGACCCCAACCTAGTTGGGTTATTTATTGACAACGACCGCTTACATTCTCGTAAGAAAGGTATAGTTTAAGCATTATCACTTGACTATCTGTCTGAGGATGAAAGGCTCTACTGAGGTGAATTTGGGTACCAAGACCCTTTTGGAAAGCTTTCCAAAAATAAGAGGTGAACTGGGTACCTCTATCTGAGAAGATAGAAAATGAAACACCATGCAATCTGACCAACTCCCTGATATAGAGTTTGGCATAATCCTTGACTGAGTAAGAGGTATGGACTGGTAAGAAATAAGCTGGTTTGGTCATCCTTTCTACAATGACCCAAACTGAATCATGCTGACGATGAGTACGAGGCAAACCTTTCACAAAGTCCATGTTCACTTCTTCCTATTTCCAAGTGGGAATGGTGAACTCCTGCACTGACCACTAGGCTTCTGATGCTCAATCTTAACTTGTTGGCATATAGAGCACTTAGCCACAGACTATGAAATATATATCTTCACCCCACTCCACCAATAGAACCCCACAAATCACAGTACATCTTAGTGGCCCCTGGATGAATAGAGTAGCGCGCACCATGCGCTTCTGCAAGAATTCACAACCTAAAGTCATCTACTCCTGGCACACATCGTCAACCTTAACAACGTGAAACACCATCTCCCCCTTAGGAGAAAACTCTACCTTCTGATCTCTGACCGATTCTTCAACTTGACTAGACTGGGATCCCTATCCATCTTTTCCTTCACTTCAGAAACTAGGGATGATTCTGAACTACTCTTCACCCATACACTACCTTCTACTGAATCGACTAAGTAGATACCTAGTCGGCCTAGCTGATGAACTTCCTAAGCTAACTTCTTCTTACTATCCTCAACTTGAGCAATAATACCCATAGACATTCTATTGAAAGTGTCGGCCACTACATTGGCCTTGCCTGGATGATATAGGACACTCATGTCATAGTCTTTCAACAACTCTAACACCTTCTCTGATGAAGGTTTAGGTATTTCTGAGAGAATACATACTATAGGATCTTATGGTCTGTAAGCACATCGACATGAACTCCATTCAAATAGTACCTCCAAATCTTTAAGGCAAACATTACTGCTGTTAGCTCAAGATCATGAGTAGGATAGTTCTTTTCATAGGTCTTAAGCTGTCTAGAGGCGTAGGCTATGACCTTACCTCTTGGCATCAAAACACACCCCAAGCCAACTCTAGAGGCATCATAATATACCACAAAGCTACCTGAACTATCTAGTAAGGTTAACACTGGAGCTGTAGTGAGTCGATTCTTCAACTCCTGAAAACTCTTCTCACAAGAATCTAACCACTGGAATTTGACCTTTTTATGAGTCAATCTCGACATAGGAAATGAAATAGATGAAAATCCATTAATAAACCATCGGTAATAACCGGCCAAACCCAAGAAACTCCTGATATCTAACGGAGAGATAGTCCTGGGCCAGTTTCTCACTACTTTAATCTTTTGGGGATCAGGTCTAATGCCATCATTGAAAACTATATAGCCGAGGAAAGCTACTAAACTTTACCAAAATTCACACTTACTAAATTTGGCGAATGACTAATGATTTCTGAGAGTCTGTAATACTATTCTGAGATGTTTAGTATGATCATGTTCACTATGAGAGTAGACGAGAATGTCATTTATGAAGACTATGACAAACATGTCCAAGTACTATTTGAACACATGGTTTATCAAGTCCACGAAGGCTATTTGACCATTGGTAAGACCAAAGGAAATGACTAATAATTTAAAGTAACCATACCTAGTTTTGAAAGCTATTTTTGGGATGTCACACTCCCTGACTCTGAGCCAGTGATAGCCTGATCTAAGGTCTATCTTAGAGAAGTAATTGGCACCCTGATTTTGGTCAAACAAGTCATCGATTCTAGGAAGTGGATACTTGTTCTTGACCATGAATTTATTTAACTGACGATAGTCAATACACATTCTGAGGGGACTGTATTTCTTACACATGAATAAAAATGGTGTTCCTCACGGGGATACACTAGGTATAATGAATCCCTTATCTAGGAGATCCTTTAACTACTCTTTTAATGGTTTGAGTTCTTCTGGAGCTATCCTACAAGGTGGAATAGATATGGGCTGAGTATCTGGAAGAAGATCAATTCTGAAATTAATTTCCCTTTTGGGAGGAACTCTGGGAAGATCTTTGAGAAACACATCTGGGAATTCACATGCTACTGACACTGAATCAAGAGTAGGGGTTTCTAAGCTGGAGTCCTGGAGTCGAACGATATGGTAGACACATCCCTTAGATATCATTTTTCTAGCTCGAAGGTAAGAAATAAGCTGACCCCTAAGTGATGAAGTACTACCCCTCGACTCTAGGATGGGTTCATTCAAAAATTGAAACTAGACAATTCTATTCAGTCAACTGAGGCATAGCAGGAATGAATCTAATCCATGGAAAGAATGACATCAACATTAGTCATCTCTAATTTGACTAAATCTACTGAAGTGACTTTCTGAGATATCATAATCAGGCATTTTTTGTATACCCATCTGGATATGATGGATTTACCTATTGGGGTAGAGACTGAGAAAGGCTCTGCTAGAATTTTGGGACAGACTCCAAAATCAACTGCTATATATGGAGTAACAAAGGACAAAGAAGCTCCTGGATTTAACATAGCATAAACATGCAAATGGAAAACTTGTAACATAAACATGCAAATGGAAAACTTGTAACGTACTAGTGACCACATCAGGGGAACTCTCCTAATCTTGTTGGAACTAAAGAGCATAGAGTCTATTTGGGCGCCACCCACTGGTGGCACTGGAAGTGGCACCCTACTAATTCAGGCGACCAGACTGAGCTGGGGGATGGTTATTCTGACCTTGAGAACTTGACTTGGGACATTCTCTGACTCTGTGGCCTGGCTTGCCACACCAAAAACACACATTGCTATCCACTCTATAGATACCCTGGTGGTTTCTACCATACTTTTGACAAATAGGATTGGTTCGGGAACTGCTAGCACTACCCTAGGGTTTAGGGCCTGGTGCCCTATCCCTATTACCGTCTCTAAATTTTTGTAACGGAGAGCTGGATGAGGACGGAGATGGAACTGAGGATTTCAGGCAGAACTAAGAATGGTTTTCACCCTTTGACTTAGGCTGAGCAAAGTTGAAACTACCTGTTCTCGCTCTCTTATTCTCTCTCTCCTTCTTTTTATTCTTAGCCTCCTCTATTTGTTGAGAATGTATTATGAGCCTGGATATGTCCATCTCTTTAATAAGCATTGTGTCCCTACACTCCTTGACCACACTGCTAGACACCCCTGACACAAACTTACTCATTCGGGATCTGCTGTCTTCCACCACATGAAGAGAATATCTAGCTACTTAAGTAAACTTGAGAGAATACTCTTTCACTTTCATATTTCTTTGCTTCAGATTGATAATTTCCAAGACCTTCGCTTCTCTCAACTCTAGTATAAAGAACCTATACTAAAAAGAAGTGGAAAACTCCTCCCACTCTATGGGCCCTGCATCTATGGCTCTCTCTGCTTTACACTATTTAAACCATGAGTGATTGATGTATGAGCAGATGCTAACACATTTTAGGCTTTTAATAGAGAATAATATCAAAGTCTTAAGCAAATTTTGTCATTTTTGATCATTTTATCTTTGATTTTGTAGTAGAAGCCAAGATGCAAGAGAACTAACAAGGATGGAAGCAAAATAGTTAAAATCTGAAGAAAATAGAAAAGAAGTGTGGCTGACGATATTCCTGATAAGTTGTCAGCACTCTGATAAGTTATCAGCTTTATCGTCAGCCTTACACAGAGATTGGTTTTCGGCTAGAGTTTGTGACGACATTCCTGATAAGTCGTCAGCCCTGTGATAAGTTATTAGAGACACTGTTAACCTTAGACAGAGAATGGAACTCAGCTGAAAGTTGTGATGATATTTTCTGATAAGTCGTTAAAGAGTTAACAAGTCATCAGGTTTTATCATCAACCTTTAGAAGGAAGTGCTGAAACCAAAGAAGGAGCTGACGACATTTATGATAAGTTGTCAGACTCCTGATAAGGTGTCACGAATGTCATCACTTAATCCGTGAAATTGCTAAACTCTGTGATTTTGTTTCCATAATTTGGATGAACTATTTAAAGCATAGTTTAGGGTTTTATAAGGGGTTCTGAACCTGTTTTGGGACACATGTATTTTGTTATTTTTCTCTCTAGTTTCTTGGCCTGAAAAACTATTAACTTTGAAGAGATTTTTATTAATATTTTGGGATTTCTATTGTGATCTAATCTGAGAATCACTAGTTAATATTCATCTTATGGTAAGTTCATCTTTCAAATTATGAATACATCAAGTTGTTTCTCTTATTACGTTATGGAATCTACGGGTTAAGTCTTGGTAAGATACTAAGTGTTTAAGATTCTAAAGGTAATATGACTCCTTGATAATTCCGAGATTTTAATTATTGTCTATTGGTTGCAAACGATAGGTAACACCTACTTTGATTTGCTAAAGATAAGAAATAAAATATAGTAGGAAGTGAATTATTGATAGGGACTTGGAAACACTAAACTTCCATTTAATAATTGACACTGTAATAAGGTTAATTAACCTGAGGTAAAGTCTGGTTAGTATTTATAAATTCCCTAAGTCTGAGAGGATTAGGTAATTAAATGCTTAAGTAGGTTGAGATACATTTAGGCATAACTTTGATAAAGATAATCTATTGTCCTATCTACTATGAGAATCTTGAATCAGTATTAGCATCTGTCAAGTACTCAAACCCATAGTGAACATAATTCTAGTTTTCCATAAACTCTTGATTACAAACACTGAAACTAAAGTGACCAAAAATTATTGGCTAAGCTCCAAAACCCCCATTTTATCTTTTCGTATCATTTGTTTGAATTCAACTTGTAGCTATAGTTTCAAATTAGTTTAATCACCACTCTTATTGTTCCCTGTGGATTCGACCCCGACTCCAAAAATTGGGTAAATATATTGACTACGACCGCCTTGCACTGGATTGATGTGTAAGTTGAGCGTTTATCAGTGATCCATATCCTACAACTGATATACGACCAACTCAGCACTCTCGAGCGTAGTAACCCCCATAATATTAGTAACCTTCTACACCTGATCAAGAAATTCCTGAGTGTCCTTACTTGACTTAGACCCAGTAAATAATGGAGGGTTCATTCGGGTAAAGTCCCAAATCCTGGAAACAGCAGTAATGGCCACTGGTTTGGCCAGAACGAAAACTAGCCGTTCATTCTGGGCTACCATAGAATGAGCTAGGGTAGTGAAGGTTGCTTTGAACTCAGCATGGGAGACGTGTTCATCCAGTGGATCTGGCTGGACGAGCTAGGGTTCTGGCTGGTCTCCTATTCCTCTTACCTTAGTCCTCTTTGGAGGCATATTTTTGTAAATAAATAAGAAAGATTTAGAATGAGAGTTTAATTGGAGATCATGCTCACTCGCACAATATGAATACTGAAAGATGGAAAACTTTTCCTAAAACATCTCGTAGCCTCTTATCCATAAGTATGGCACGCAACACACCCATGCACAAGACTCTACTAGATACGACTTTCAGACCTTATAGGACTCTATTGAACCTTAGTCTTTGATACTAAGTTTGTAATGCCCTGCGTTTGTACCTAGGATGCTACACAGTGCTCTAGTCCCAAAGGACCACAAGCTAACCCATGACTGGTATCTGTTACAATAACTAAATAATAATATGGTAAATATGCAGATAATAGGTGGAAAATTAGCCATAAGGTTCAATACTAGAAATAATACTAAAGATTGTATCACAATACCAAAATTAAACATCAATACTGAAAACTGAACAACTGTCTGAAAATACTCTAGTCTAAAAAGCCTCTAAACTGTCTGAACTGTGGAGTTGATGGGACAAGTTCCCAACTAACTCTGACTACTAAAAATGAACTAAAATGCTGAAATAAATCATCACTTCCTCGAACTATGAGGACTCACTATAACTCTGTACTTTGAGAATCTGGACTGAACTAGTACTGATTGTACTATATAACTGAACTGAACTGATTTTACAGAACTGAGTTGGGCTAATTCTGAGTTGATTGAGTTTTCCTAAATTCTGTAGCTGACTGAAGTCTACTAATCGTGACATGACTGATACTACTCTATGACCGACCATGGCTCTAGAAAAGCAGCTAAATTGTCCAATCGATAACATAAACTTAAAAGACATGGCATAATCTTGAGACATGGTAATTAACTACTTAGTCATTATTCATTCATTTGGGCATTCAAGCAAATACTTGTATAACATGGACTTGCATATATGCTAACATGATATAGTTTCACTATTTCACTCACATGGGCAACTCATCAAACACTGGTGGGGCATACTATATGCACATACTACTAAAATAACATGTAGGCATCGTGATGCAATTCCAATTTCACATATCTATTAAATCTACATGAATCTTGTAATAAATCATGAAATAGAAACCCTATTAAGTAATAATCATGAATACACTTAATTCAAATCATAGAAATCATGAAATCACTCTACATGATCTTTAAAAAAGTTTCTTGGAATCCAAGGGTGGAAGGAACCCTTGGATGAACACTTCACATACCTTAGTTGGTGAATTATGAAAAATTAATGATGGAATATTAAGCCTTGAATTGAATTTAATTCACCTAGGGTTTTTGTTCTTGAGAAATTTGTGAAAGAGTGATTATATTTTGCTAAAAGAGGGCTAAATTTCGTGTTATGGGGGTTGAAGGGCAAGGGAAAAAGACTTAATTAACCCTGAGGATACGACCTTTTTAATTACTAAAAAATTGAATCATCCATGCGCAGGCCGACGTGCTGCATCATTGATATCGACGTGATAGCCAACGCACCGCATCGAGTCTACGTCAATTAACTGGAAATTGTACTGAGTTGAGGGAAAAGTTATCTTTCGACGTGATGGATGAAACGATGCATCAAGATCACATCGACTCACTATTTTGGTCATTTGAACATGATCTAAATGAGGTTCGAAAAATTTTAAACTTGTCCAAAAACACCTATTGATATTTCTGATCATGAATTAACTCAAATATCAATATTTAATTGATGTAAAGGTCGTGAAATAAGATTGTCAACTTTTGAAGGCTAAAATAACACTAAGTCTGAATACTTAGCTAGAACTTTCTAAGTTTGGGACCCCTTAGCAAGCTTAAATGGCTGAGTCGAGCTTAGAATTTCGTGGGGTCTTATACTTTTGCATAATTTTCTCTCTTCATTACATCACCCCCAACCTTACACATCAATTTTTTCAACACCAATAGTTACTATTTTGGGGCTTTACTTTCACCTCGTTCCTTCTTATTTTTCTTACTTATTAACGTCAATTGTTTTTCAACTAAAGTTTTTAGGATCTTTGGATTAAATTATAGTCAATCAAAGAAGGGGAATAGGCTACATATGAAGCTATCAAAGAATATATGCTAAAGGCTCAACATGGCTAACTAAGATTATGTACAAGGGTAGATAAAAGAGGATAAGAAACATAGCTATCAATGTAATGCCTATATCATCTCTTAAACCGACATTCCTTATTTCACTTTGCACACACACAAAACAAGTTCTAGATATGAATATGTAACAAGGAATACAAAAAAATCTCACATCATATATGACATGCTAAAAAAAGTAGGATAATTACAGATTCTCAATTAAGCAGTAGCACAAATTCAGAATTAAGCAAACATTACAACAGAGTCATAAAAATGACACTAAGATTCTCGAAACTAGTCATTCAAAACAATCAACATTATTTCATAGACAAAGCTACTTACATCATGTAATCATAAATAACAAATAAAAAGAATATCCCACTTATTCCAAAAACAATTTTTTTAAAATTTACTCCTAAAACTAAAAATGGAACTGGGTTAAAAGGGTGACCCCTTGGAAAAGAATCAAAAAGAACAACAAAGGGGTAGGTGAAGTGGGCCCCTACTAGACTAACACCAATAATAATTACATAAACAAAGAGTGAATCTTTTGTATATTATTCAGATTTACTCAAAAACTATCAAACAACTTAAAGCAAATCCTATAGCAACGCTTTACCTGAAACCATAGAAAGATTCCCCACCGCACACTTAAAAACATACTTTGTCTCCAAATTACAAAAATTAAGGATAAAAATACTCCTTGAGGACTCTAGGCCTAGGTAGTAGTAGCTAAATCATTAATAGGGTCTGGTGGATACCACACCTAGTCTTTGCCATGATTTTTAGCTTGGGTCTTCAGTACTCAGACTTTCCTTCAACATGTGACTTAACACAAACACAAATAAAAGTGAAGTAAAAACTAATATACAAAACTAAAATACCCACCTTTACTTAGGTTGACTCTCAAGCAACACATGATTTAGTGTCGCGACACAACCCATATCATTATTTCTCATCCATACGTCTTTATTATTTTACTCCTACTTGGAGGCCATCTTCTCACTCTTTTTTAACCTTTTGAGTAGGTACTCTTAAGGTCAATTTTCTATCAACAATAGCCTTTTCAGGCTCCTTCTTAAGTTGTTCAAATTTGGGCTTAATGGTGGCTTGGGAAACTCTTTAAGATAGTTTGAGAAGATCTTTGGTGGTTAGGGCTCCACCCCACACTCATCAATTTCAATGACCATGATCATACACAATTCTTTATAGTGTGATAGAGTGGTTTGTAAACTTTAAAAACCACCTATTCATCCTCCAATCTCATTTTGAGTGTTTTCTCTTTGACTTTACTCGATTCTCTTCTCATCTCTAAGAATGAATGTCCTAGTATGATCGGCACCCTATCATCTACATCATAATCTAGAACATTAAAGTTAGCCTGAATAATAAAATTACAAACCTTAATATGAACATTCATTAAGATTTATTTGGGATGTACTTTGGTCCTATCTGCCATTTAGAGTACCACAAAGCATGTTCTCAACTTCCCTAAACCAAGAGTATTAAACACCGATAAGGGCATCACTAATTTGTATGGGAAGGGTAAAATTCCATAGGTTCTTCATCTTCTTAGGCATTTTCCTTCTCACCACTGAGCTGCACACTTTAGTTAGTGACACTGCCTCAATGTCCTATAGCTTTATCTTATTAGTCATAACATCCTTCAAGTACTTAAGCGTACTTAGGAATACCCTACAAAACATCTAAGAAAGGAATACTTATGTGAAGTTCTCTGAATGTGTCAAAAAATATCTTAAAAAATGCATCCATCTTGGCCTTTTTAAGCCTTTAAGGGAATGGTGGTGACGGTCTTTCAGGTGAAGGCTCAACTTTTGTAGTTTTTGGGTACTCACACTTCCCTAAATTTTTAGCATATTTAACTACAACCTTCTTCTCCTCAACTTGTCGTGGGACTAACTTTACCTGAACCTCTTTATTTTTCTTAGAAGGTATGTCAATAAGGTCTCTACCACTCTTTAAAGTGATTTCCATAACTTTCTTTGTGTTTTCTATGTCACTTGGCAGTTCATCTTGGGGCCTGGTATTCTATTCCTAAGTTAGCTTCCCCAACTGTGTCTCTAACTTGTTCTGGGCAAGTTGTTGATTTTTTATCTCCACATCTATTTGTTCTTAGTTAGACTAGATCTTTTTTAATGTCTCCTCAAAATTAGTGGCTTGTGTGTTATGTTGCTGCTGAAACTGCTGAGTCTAATTACTACCCCATGAATAGTTAGGTTGACTCTACCACTTGTGATTATAGGCATTACCATAAATTCCCTTTTGTGCATTGCCCAAAAAATTTACAAATTTTGATTTTTCTCCACCCAAATTTGCAACTTGACCATTGTTGCCACAAATCTCACATGTAGATAGGGTTTGCTGAACTGCATTTAACTGATGCTGATATTGATTTAAACCTAATTTTCTAAAGAGGGTCATTATCTGATTCCAAAGATCTGATAATTGGGTGGCTAAGGTTGTGAAACTATTAACTTCAATCATACTCGCTGGATTTTTCACTGCATCTATAGAGTTGTCACCAAGACAGTCATAATTACCCTGTGCAATTCAGTTTAACAATGTATATAGATCATCACAAGTTTTCTCTAACACTTGACCACCTGCAGCCAAATCTAGGAAAATCTTTGTATTATGGTCAAGAGATTCAAAAAAAGTGTGAGACAATACCTCATTGGATTATTGGTGATGTGAACAATCTATGAGAATAGATTTGAACCTCTCCCAAGCATGATACAAAGTCTTATTCGGCATCTGCATAAAGCTCAATATTTCACCGTGCAACCTTTTAGCCTTTTTATATGGGAAAAAAATCAATGAGGAACTTTCTTGTCAGATTATCCCATGTAGTGAAGAAACTTGTAGGTTCCATATTTTACTTCTTCACTTTACCAAAAAGTGAGAAGCGGAAGAGAGTGAATCTCACATAGATAGTAGAGACTTAAGTAAGAACGAATGTGTCACTGATCTAAAAAAAATTCTGCAAATAGACTTGTGGATCCTCATATGACAAGCCATTAAATTTCCTACTACTATGCAAAAGACACACCATGTTCTGTTTCATCTTAAATCTACCTCCAAGTGTCGATCTGTGATGATGGAGTTAACATTACTTATGAGTAGGATTTCCACTTTGCGTACTGTCCTATAGGCTGGTGGATCTTCAGCTTTGGGAACAGGAATAGCTTTGGTGAATCTTTAGCTTTGGGATCAGGAATAGCTTTCTCTTTTTAAATTGAAGGTATTTTGTAGAGAAGTACTCCTTCTCTTCTGAACTGGTGTAAGCATTGCTCAAGTTTATGATATTGGTCAACCAAATCCCTTTCCCTTGCCAGATTACTTAATTTTCAAACCTGAACCTACAAATTTTGAAGCTAAGATTAAGTTGTTAGCACTTAAGAAATTAAATAGAAAAACTAGAACTATAATTATTGCTAATATACAAGTCCCCGATAACGTCACCATAAGCTTGTTGTACCTAAGAGCACGTGTAAATGTACGTGGTAACCCAAGTAGTAAAGTGGCCTTAAAAAGCAAAGTAAAGATCCCAGAGGGACTTGTATTGAACAACTATCCAATTTTTGTCTCACTATGAAAATCAAACAAGTGCAAATGTAACTAATAATGTTTTGGCGGTAAGAATAAAAAATAAATGTAAACAATGCGGTAATATAAAGTACTTGAAAAATTATGGGGAAAAACCCAAGGCTAAGGCACTATGAACAAACCTACTTAGCTATATAATTTCAATGTTTTAGTTAATTATCTTGGTTTTTGATTCACAAGGTTGTTAACATGATTACTATTTTCTGAGCCTTTAATCAACTATCTTACTTAGCCCCACAATTGCATCATTGAGAAGGGATGCAAGAACTAAGCTAAATTCATTTGTATTTCTTCTCATTTATGAACTAAATAGGGTGAATTAGGTATAATCCTATCCTAAGCTGAACTTGTAACTTTATTCCTTTGAATTGTTATGATCCCATCCCAAATATCCCACGTTCTATTCTATTGTTCCTCTTCCCGGGCTCATAATAGAAATATATGTTTATTCTAAGGGCCAGAAATCCATAGAATAGTTAATACAAGTATATATGAACAACCAATAATGATAAATAACATAAAAAACTTAATTACTAGCTTAAGTACTCATGTTCTTGGCCTCAACCCTGGATGAGGCTGTTTAGCCACTCATGGAATTACAAACAATCATAATCATGTAAATCAGGTAATAATTCAAAAGTAAACTAAAGAAAAGTAATATAAACCCTAAGTGAAGACTCCTTAAGTGGATTCCAAGCCCCGCAGGTCATCCAAGGTGTCTACAATACAATAGGAGTGTTCTATTTATAGTTGGAAACAATTGGCCAAATTTGACAAACAACGTGACACACCCTTGTCATGGAGTATAGGGAGCATCGCACACCCCTAAGCCCAAAAATTCTAGCTTTAGTCATACTTTGCTCCATGCATTTGTCCGATATTTCCTTGCTTCTTGGTAGCTTTTCTCTTAAAAAACAGATTGTATATCATCCCATTATCACGTTTATCATCTCACCAAGCTTCCAATGACATAAAAAAATGAATTAATGTTTTAAATACAATAGAAACCAACAAGACAAACTGGAATAACACATAGCTCAAGCCAAGAATATGAGTTTCCCCGTTTAATCTCTAAGTAAATGTTTTATTTCTAAAATTGTTTTGAACACATCGTACACATTATAAACATGTAAATTAACACTTATGTGCTTAATTATATGAACATTAACTCACTATACACATGATAAGTCATCAAAATTAAGCTTATTAAAGCTAGATAATAACACTTAGGTGCATGATTCACCTAAGATTAAATTCAAAAGTGAAAATTTTTAAATTTTGGCCCAGAAGGCCTAAAATAGGTTTTTTTTTTCAAATTTAAACCTAGTTCTTATCTCATTTTTTCTAGGTTTTTTATCTATGGCTTCCTATAATCCTGGATAATGTATTTATGAACAAAAAAATTTGGTTTTACCATTTTCTTTTAAAATCTATTTCGAGAGTCGGTTTTGACCCCAACTTAGAAATAGGCAATATGGGTATCATTGATTTGCTTTTGATGCGTAGATTCTCTATTTGTATGTTTTAGTTAATTTTGAGGCCGTTCGTAAGGGGAAGGATTTATGATATAGGTTTTTGAATCGGGATTTCTTTTTTTGAGGTAGGTTATGGATTAACTTTCTTTAGAATTCACTAAGTAGTTAATATTAATATAAAATCATGCTAAGGGTGTGGGTCCTAATCATGAAAATGGTGTCATTATTGTAATATGCCTGTTGTGGGGCCTATGTTATTTTTATAGATGTTTTGAGATGTTATTCTTTATGTGTATCCTGTGAGAAGGTTTTATATGATGTTGTTGGCCTTGTGTTTACCTATTTTATTATTTTTATCCTGGTGGAAAGGCCTAAGTTAGGGTTTATGTGTTATCAATATATTACTTGTATATCTCACTCTAGTGATATGTGGACTATATTAAATCCTGGATGGTTGGATGATTGAGTGGATTCTAGCTCACATGCTTGTATATTGTTTTTTTTTTTGAAATTCTTATTTTGGTTTGGTTTTGAGCATTACATCTTTATATCAGATATACATTCACGAGGCATTGGTACTAATGTGGAAATATTGTTTTTTTTTATAATAGAAATAAGACATCTTTCAAAACCCTCTATCTATGATCACATGCCCAAAAATAGTTATGGATATTAGATTGGTGTTGGTATTGGCATTTGGTTATTGGGTTGTATTTGGGTTGCAAACCCCCTATGGGTCCTACCTTGAGAGCAGTGCTCGATAGGTGTATACTGAGGTTGTGTGACAACTTCGGACATGTCACACCATCATCATCATAATCATTATCATTCTCATTGCATTTCATACATTATGTAACTTCTATGTTGTACTTTTGTGTTTAGTTTGATGTTTATCTATTTGGTGCTTCCTTTTGTACTTGTACCTAGAATATGTGCTTATATTTAGAGCTTCTAGTAGAGACGATGTGGGCTATCATTTGGGATATTTTTTGAGTGCAGGTGACTTTCCTATAGTGTGTATTTCATATAAATTATTGTTTATTTTGAACAATTGGACTATGATACCTACTAAATATGAGTGGACCATACTCATCCCTATTATGCTTTGTTGGTGCAAATCTAGTTACAAGTGCACCGTACAACAACTAATGTTTGGGAGGTGATTGTATAATTTTGAGGTAGTGGCATCTTTTTGCTTCCACAGTCAACCTTCTACCCTATATTATCTAGTTTATGTCTTGTTTTGTGTTTGAAGACAAACTTATATCCTTTTTCTGATTATCAATTGTATTTTTAGACTTTGAGTTGTGTGTAGATTACTCTTACACTATGATACTAGGTTTTTGGATGGTTTATGTACTATTTTAATATTCATACTTCCACATTTATTGTGTACGTATAGTTTAACTTTGTTCTAGAAGTCTTTCCTTAGGATTTGATGATGTTTTCTCTTTTCACATTAGTCTAGGTTTGCTTACTTTTCAAGGTTTAGTCGCAATAAGTTCAATCATGAACCTTATTTTTAGGTCAAGACTAATTGGTATCAAAGTAGCCAAGTTAATTGGTCTCATCAATGTATGAACAAACTGTCTTATAGAGTCCCATATATTAGAACGCAGACGTTCGTATCAATCTTTGAGAGGTTGTATGATATCTTTAGGAAACTTCCTCATTTTGTTCCTTATTATGCAAATGTTTCATACCTTGTGTTCTAAATTGTGTTTCACTCTTTTCTATGCAGATTGTGAGGACTAGATCCTATGAGGTTAGAGATAATGAGATATCATCTAAGGAGAGATCCTAGTCTAGAAGGCGAGTTGCGAGTCATTGAAGTGCTCAAGGTAGAGGACAGGCACGAGGATCTTTCTCTTATAGAGGTTGTACTAAGAGGATATTTCTTGAGCCATAGGTTGAGCATTCTAAAGATATGCGACCTACTCAGGTTCCTCAAAGTTCGTCTACCCCATTTTTGGAGGGGTTATTAATTCGTTTACAGACTCATTTTAAGGGTTTTTCTTTGAGTTCAGCTAGTGTTCCTCTAGCTCAAAGCATTATACCTCTATTTATGCCTATGTATACCTACGGAGTTCCTACAGCTTCGAGTGTGGATCCTCTAATGGTACTGATATCTGCTTATGGTACTCTACAGACTTCTCGTGTTCTTTACTCATTTGGGTCCACCCATGTTCAGTAGTTATGTGGGAGAGGATAACTACATATTCTTGATTGATTGTTGAGATAAGTTGTATGACATTTGATCACTTAAGTCGCAATAAGTTGCTCGCACTACTCATCAGTTGAGAGATACATCCATAGATTGGTGAGGTCACTTGTTTATGACAGACCTTTAGATTTTCCATAGATGACTTAGAATTAGTTTGCTGAGGTATTTTTGGATAGGTTTGTGCCATTTAGTCTAAGGGATTAGATGATAGATGATAGATGAATCTGATCACCTGGAGTAGGGCTCCATTACTATTGTAGAGCGTGAGGCACATTTCTATGTGTTGTTTAGATACTAATATTACCATCGAGTGTGAGAAGATTTATAAGTTCATTAAGGGATTAGATGTTTCACGTTAGTTTGCTACTACCCAAATAGTAGTGTCAGGGGCAGCATTTTAGAGTATAGTGGATCATGCAAACATGACTGAGTCTATTCCTTAAGCTTCTCAAGAACGTTCCGCAAGGGTGCATCATCAGGGCAAGTTCAGTAGTCATACTTTTTGAGGCAAATATTTTAGAGGTTTTTATAGGTATCATGGTAGGCACCGTTGCAGGGTTAGATAGTAGGCATTTTGGTTTAGAATTTAAAGGTGGTCATTCTAGATCAACCATACCTTCTATTATGTTAGGTCACAGAGTTTGCTATGTTTGTGATGATTTTAGCTATCTGGAAAAGGACTATCCTCTTCGTGTTCTTAGGCTTGCTCCTATATCGATGGTAAGAGGTGACCCTCAGAGAGGTAGAAGTACTGCTAGAGATAGGTGTGGCAGACGTAGAGGCATATGTAGGGGCAGTTGTTAGTCTACTCAGTTAGGTAAAGAACATTGATTGTGCTCTGCTATACTCGCCAGACTAGAGGCAGAAGCTTTCGATGCTATTATTATAAGTATTATCCCTATTTGCTTCAGATCTACATATGTGTTATTTTATGTGAGGTCAACTTTTTTATACATGTCTGTAGGTTTTGCTTCAGGTTTTGATTCTACTTGTAAGCCTCTTACTGTGCCTATCCATGTATCTATACCTATAGGAGATTATTTAGTACTGGATTAGGTGTATCGAACCTATATTATGACCTTCACTGAGTGTGAGACTAGGGTAGATTTGATCATCCTAGATATGATAGATTTTGATGTCATTTTGGGTATGGATTGGTCAACTCCTTATCATGCTATTCTAAACTATTATGCTAAGATCATGACTTTAGCTCTACTAGGTGTGCGTAGGATAAATTGGAAGGGTGGTCTTTATTTAGGTACAAGAGAGTTATATATTTCCTTTGGTATCATTCGTTAGTTGAGAGAGGATTTTTGTCATATTAGGCCCATGTTTGTGATACTAGTATTGCTTTACCTCCTTCTTTCGACTCTATCCATATTGCTCATAACTTCATGGATGTGTTTTTCATGGATTTGTCTGATATGCTCCATATTGTGATATTGACTTTTCTATTGATGTTAAGTCAGGCACTAAGCCCATCTCTATTCATTCTTATAGGATAGCCCTAAAAGAGTTGAAGGAATTAAAAAATTAATTGAAGGAGTTGTTGGATAGGGGATTTATTCGACCTACTATGTCACCTTGGGGTGCCCTATCTTGTTTGTGAAGAAAAAGAATGGGGCCATGCATATGTGTATTTACTATCAATAGTTGAACAAGGTTACGATTAAGAATAAGTATCCTCTTTCTCATATTAATGATTTATTTAATTATCTTCAGGGTGCTTTGGTGTTTTAACGATTGATATGATGTTTGGGTATCACCAGTTAAGGATTAGAGCTCTAGATATCATGAATAAATCTTTTCAGAATCGATATGGTCAATATGAGTTCTTGGTCATTTTCTTCAAGTACACCAATGCTCTAGTCACATTTATGAAGACGATGAACTGGGCGTTTTAGCCGTATCTTAATTCTTTTGTCATTGTATTTGTAGATGATATCTTTGTCTACTCCAAAAGTGAGGCCTATCATAAAAAACATTTGTGGATTGTACTTTACAAACTGAGAGATAAGAAATTGTATGCTAATTTCTCCAAGTATTTGTTTTGGTTAGATTCTATTTCTTTCTTAGGTCATGTGGTGACCAAGGAAGGTATCATGGTCGATCCGCTCAAAACTACAACGGTTCATGATTGGGCTAGGCCTACTTCTCCTATCGAGATTCAAAATTTTATTGGTTTAGAAGGTTACTGTCAATGCTTTACCGAGGGTTTTACATCTATTATGTCTCCTTTAACTAAGTTGTCAAAGAAGAAGATTTCTTTTCAGAGGTCCTATGCTTATGAGGAGAGCTTTTAAAAGTTCAAGGATTTATTGACCTCAACTTCTATCTTGACATTTCCCAATGAGGGAATGGGTTTTACCATCTTTTGTGGTACTTATGGTGCTGGGTTAGGTTTTTTGTTGATATAGAAGAGTAAGGTGATTACGTATGCTTCTCTTATGTTGAAGCTCCATAAGAAGAATTACCCTACCCATCATTTGGAGTTGGGTGTGATTGTGGAGGATCTTCTTGTATGGTGTTCATTGTGAGATCTTCTTAGATCACCATAGCCTCTAATATTTCTTTACCCAACCAGATCTTAATGTGAGATAACATCATTGGCTTGAGTTGCTTAAGGACTATGACCTTATTATTCTTTACTATCCGGGCAAGGGTAATGTGGTTGCTGATGCCTAAAGTTGGAAGTCAACTAGTATGGGTAGCTTTGTGCATCTTTTGACCTAGGAGAGGCCTTTGGCTTTCGAGTTTTCTTTAGCTAACCATATGGTTAGTCTAGATATTTTGACACCTAGGTGTGTTTGGGCATTCGTATAGGCTAAATATTCTTTGATCAAGTGAATTTGGGCTCATTAATTTGATGATGCTGGATTGAGAGTGATTTAGGATAAGGTGTTGAGTGGTAAGGTTAAGAAAGCCTCGCTTTATTTAGATGGCATTTTGAGTATTGGAGGCCACATTTGTATTTCAAGAGTGGGTGAGTAGGTAAGATTGATATTAGAGAAGGCTCATTGTTCTAGGTATTTTATTTATTTAAGAGCGACCAAGATATATCATGATTTAAGACAACAATACTGGTGGGGTGTCATGAGGAAGCATGTAATGGATTTTGTAGCTCATTACCTATGTTGCCAGCATGTGATGGCTGAGCATTTGAGGCTTGATGGTTCGCTTTAGAGGTTTCCCTTTCGCGAGTGTAAATAGGAATAAATAACTATGGAATTCGTTACTGGGTTGCCTTTTATTTCTCATGGTTATGATAGTGTTTGGGTTATCGTTGATTGATTGACCAAATTTATTTTTTTATTCCTATTTAATATTTTGTCAGTGCTGAGAGGTTGGTCCTTATCTATATTCGGGAGATATTTTGTCTTCATGGTGTGCCAGTTCCTATCATCTAAGATAAAAGGGTTAGAGTTCATATCTCACTTTTAGAAAGCATTTTAGGAGGATTTGGTACACAAGTTGACCTTAGCATAACCTTTCACCCCTTGACCGAAGGACAGTCAGAGCACACTATTTAGGTTCTGAAGGTTATGCTCCGTACTTATTTTATGGACTTTGATGGTCAGTGAGAGTAACATCTGGCATTGGTGGAGTTTGGATATAATAATAGCTACCATTTTAGTATTGAGATGGTTCCCTTTGATGATTTATATGGCAGATACTATCGCTCCTCAGTTTGTTAGTTTGAGCTTTCTGACTTTAGAAATTAAGGTATGGACTTGCTTCGTGAGTCCTTGGATAGAGTTTGGGTCATTTATGATACACTTTGAGTTGCTCATAGTAGGCAAAAATGCTTTGTGGATCATAGGCTTCGTGCCTCGAGATTTAGTGTTGCTGACTGATTCTTTCTTTGTATGCTTCCCATAAAGGGCATGATGAGGTTTACAAAGAGGGGCAAGATTATCCCCCTGTATATTTGACCATTTGATATTCTTTGGACTATAGGTGATTCAGATTATTAGTTAGAATTTCCCCATATTTATTAGTTGTTCATCTAGTTTTTCATGCTTCCATTCCACGACATTACTTTTTGGATGAATCTCATGTCATTTATTTAGATTAAGTACAGTTAGATGAGAGGTTGTCCTTTGTTGAGGAGCCCATCTCCATTCTAGGTTGGGATATTAGACGGTTGTGTTCTAGAGATATTCTGGTGGTTAAGTGTTATGCTATATAAATATAGCACTTTTGACACTCAAAAAAGAAATATATACAGGTTTCTGAAGGTTTTTTTTTAGATTTGATCTATTTTGGGTATGTTTTGCAAAAAAATAATGATTTGAATGATAAGTTCATGAAAATGGTGGAAAGGTGTTTTTGGCCACTTTTGAAGCGATTATGGATGTTTGGGATGTTTTCCGGCTTGATTGTGATCAATGTATGTTCAAGAGTGAAACAAGAGCTGAAAAGCTGACTCTCGACACCTATTAATTGACCCACGGACAACAGGTAAGACCTACGAAACCCAAGTACACAAAGCGGCTGCCAAAAATCCAAAATCCCAAGAGTTGACTTGCGAAGAATTTTTCACATCTGGTACCTGCGGTCTGTACCTGCACCGGAAGGCAGAATGCAAGTACTACCTGTGTCCGTGCCCAAACCGCAGGTTCAGACCAATTATGGCCACCGACCCTGTTTTCTCCTATTATGTTCAAACTTGGTTTTTAGGTTTTTCTCTTGTATTATGCATACCTCTTATGTACTTTTTAGTATAGGTGACACACTTTTAACACATAGAAATATATTTTGATTTCAAGATCCATCTTTGATCTTGGGATTTCTCTATATTATTTTGATTGATTATTCAGTTTATGGTTGCGGGTTTTTATTCATCATATCTATGTGATTTCATCTTTGCCGTCAATATGAATGCTATTGATTTCTTCACAAGTATGAGTGGACAAAAACCCATAGCTAGGGTTGTGTAAACCCTGGCTAATTGATGAAGTAGGGGAAGTGTGATTCTTGAATTAAACCAATACCCATGGCATGCATTGTGTTATCTTTATTATAATAATTGTCTTTGCGATTGAAAATGTTAAGATCCTGCATAGATATTGCTACTTACTCCAAAAGAGGAGTAGTGACTAGGAAAAGATAATGACAACAGTAATTTGAGAGTTAATTATCGATCCATTGACACACAATGGAATATAGTCAATGACCAATAGCTTTCATCTAATAACTAGAGACTCAAAAGGTAATAGTTAAGTAGAATCAAGATAAGGGTTAGTAATACGATATCTTGAGACTCAAATGCTAAATTGTGAAATTCTTTTACTCGTCCAAAAGACTGTAGGAGGCACATAACTTATCGATTCTTCATGTAAGGTATTGGGTTGGCTAAACAACATACGATAAACCTACAAAGTTGAGAAGCCAGGGGGAATGCAATCCTAGTGTTCACCTATAATTGATTTCAACCAAAGTTAATATGGCTACTTGGTCGAGCCTACTACAAGCAAATCCCCTCGTTTACTTTTCAGTACCGCCCTTATACTACAAGTATTGATAGGTTAACTCTACGTGTTCCATTGGGATTCGACCCCAACCTCAGTTGGGTTACTATATCTTGACATCGATTGTATCATCATCTGAAAGGAAGTGTTGCATGAACATCATCAAGAAATTAGTGTCATTGTCGGGGATCACGATGTTGATTTGTGGATTAAAGTCGTTGTAGTTTTTTGGTTTTTATTTTTGTTCTTAGTTAGGCATATGCTGGTGTATGCCTAGCACACGGAGTAGAGGTAGTCCTTTTCTCCCATGGATTTTGGAGAAGATCCTATAACCAAATAGTAGGATGATAGAGTCAAAGAGGGACAATCTCCCAAAACACAGAGTTTAGAGTGGTATTGATAGACAGACAACATATTGTCGAGTAGCACTAAGTGGAAATCAGAACGAAAGTTGACCTAAAGTAATACAGGCATATCAGTTTGTTCAACCATATGTTGATGATGAGGATGATTTGGGATACGATGCTTATATCATGGATCAGATCTCAAAAACTAACCAAGGCTTGGGAGGTTAATAGAGGTCCTGATGCTTATGACATTGGAGCTTCCAGTGTACAAATAGTATCTGAGGACATTGTAGTTTAGGAGATTTCATCATTACAGATGAAAATTGGTGAGTTAGTTGTAACACCTCGATTTTCTGAACTGGAATGCTACATGGTGGTCATGACCCCGAAGGACCACAAGCTAACCCATGACTGATATCTGTACCTGTATACTGCATAATATATCATAAAATGAGGAAACATAAACATGAAAGGCCATAAGGTTCGAACTGAATAAATGTCTGATAACAAAATGTCTGAAAAAGGTATAACAATACCAAAACAAAATTGTAATAACTGTCAGACATGCTGTAGTCTAAAAGCCTCTAAACCATTTGAATAAGGAGTTGAAGGAACATGTCTCCAACTAACTCTATCTAGCAACTAAATAGTAAATATAGCAATAATTATATCGTCCTCGAATGAGAAGGACTCACTGTAAACTCTGAACACTGAAATGCTACTGTTGATCTGGAGCTCGTGCCTCTGAACCTACGATGTAACATAAGAGAAAACACCATAGCACAAATGCATCAGTACATCTGAATGTACTGAGTATACGAGTAAGGTAGGCTAAATGCAAAGGGTTATATGCATGAACAACACTGACTAATATGAACGTGAGAATACATACATGCATACATAACTGTAAATGAATTCATGGAGATACTGACTACTGAGTCTGAATACTGACAACATGAGTGTACTGATTCTGAGATACTGAATAGATGAATGACTATTTCTGACAGTTCGAATTATAAAGAACTGGTCTGGTTGACTGTGTCTAACAGTCCTAAAGCTTAATACCGATATCATGAATTCTGATAACTGATATGACTGATATATGAGTTTAGAAAACTGATATAACTGATATAGCTGTGATGATCGGCCTAACTAATGTAACTAATATTAAGCGACTGTATCTGACAGTCTAAGTTTTGATGGAACTATCTGAGTTCCGTTTTACTTGGAGTAACTAAATCTGAGATCAGTCCTATCTAGCGGGTGATCATGAGTATACTGATAATAAGGATGATTTGACTTAGTTTGAGATCAGTCCTATCTAATGGGTGATTCTCTATTTATAATGATAAGCATTGATTGTATCTAACAGTACTGAATCTGTACTACTAAGGTGAGTTGACTGTGTCTGAAAGCCCTAATTCTTTAACTAAAACTGTGGGATGCGTTCATCTAACCGACATGCCCCAAGCTAAGGTGACTGGGCTCCAATATCTACCCTGACTGAAAGGGTGTCAGTACCACGCCACCAGTAAAGACATATGCTATAGAGTCAGTACTAATCTAGCGGGTGACTCTTGGGATCATCCTATACATATAAATGTGCTAACGGGTGACCCCTGAGTATGTCAGTTCTATATAATGGGTAACATCCTGTACCTATGCTGGCTACATAGTTTTGGAACTTAGGGATTGCTTCTAAGGATCTCAGTCCTAATCTAGTGGGTGAGTCCCTATCCCTAGGGTCACTCGGTGCTGAATCCTACTCTCGTCTGAAAGATACTGAACTGAATGACTGGGCTGAACTAAATAACTTAACTGAACTGATTTGCTGAGCTGATACTGATTAACTGAACTGAAAATAGTGGTATTGTTTAGCGGAGCTAAAATTGAGTTTACTAGATTCTGATGACGGATGGAATATAATGAGTTCTAAGGACTGATTAAGAGTACTGAAGTTACTGAGATTTACTGTGCTTACTGAGGTTACTGACCACTGAGATTACGGAGAATACTGAACTTCTGAGATTACTGAGTTTTCTTGAGTCAGATGACTGACTGATTTTTATAGATCATGGCTTGACGAGAGTATCATGAAAACATTACATGTCTCTAGGCATACAACTATATTTTTCAGGTACGAATACCCCTAGGACTCGATGGAATGAAACTGACTCACACATGACATGACTTGATCACAAGATCGGAGTCCACAATTCACAATATCATAAGTAGGGGATATTATATTTCATGTATTTATTAAACATCTCAAACATAGTAGGGGAAAGCACGGATATATTTTATGTACATAATTCATATCTCCATTATAATGCATGCTTCATACCACAACAATAACAACACATAAATAGCATGGAAATCTATATTGAAGTGTATAACTAACATGGACTTGTCATTTAGATATTATGGAATCATGTAAATATGAATTTATAGCATCCTAGGCATTTTATCAAACACCTTGAATGCATTCTTTAAGGTATAAGTGGATTTCATACTTGCATCATATCAAACCACCCAAAGTTCATGTTTTTCAACTAACAACCACATATATTCCATGAAAACACCTTTAGATATCATCTTGAAACTTAAACAACAATCATCAACAAGTACATGCTCATATCACCACAAAAAGTTTACAAAATAACATTTAAAAGCATGATTCTTGAGCTCTATGAACGAATTGAATCCATAGATGAACACTACATATACCTTGGATTAAAAATTTGTGAAGATTGTGACAGTGAAATTTCCTTGAAATAGACTCTTCTCTGAAAACCGTAGGGATTGTTCTTAAGAGTTTTGATCTAGAGAGGAAACTCTAATATTATGGTTGAGAGTGTATGAGAGAGATTTTTGAGATGTTTAACTAAAGAGAATGGAAGATAATACGCTCCTTGAGAGTTATAAGTCGTGAGAAGTGAAGGAAAAAGACCAAAATACCCTTACTAAAATAAATTCCCAGTTACTGAAAATCATAGCTGACGACATTTGTGACAAGGCATAAAAAATGTAACAAGCCATCAAAAATGTCATCGTATAGGAGCTGGAATTGATGGTTTCTGCCTAAGTTTGACGACATTTTTGACAAGGCATCACAAATGTGGTAAGCTACCACGAATGTCGTTACTTAGGAGCTGGTTTCTACCTAAGGATGGCAACCTTCATGATAGGGCATCACAAATGTGGTAAGCTAAAAAAAATGTTGTCACTTAGGAGCTGGTTTCTGCCTAAGGCTGACGACCTTTGTGATAGGGTGTCACAAATATGGTAAGCTACCACGAATGTCATCACACTATTTTGAGCTTGACATACTAGAGTAAAATAGGAAGAAATCTTTGCTCAGATATTGGATATAGGTAAAATTGGTATCGTTGGAAATCTAATTCAAAGAGATTTGATTTTATATATAGTAAACCACCCAGTTCATCATATACAATGAGTTATGGTTGATTGAAGTTGACCCAAGTTTTGACGCTCACTAAAACTTGAATGATAGTAAAACTTTCAACTTGTACTTGAGTTAGGGGACCTATATGATCTAGATTTATGCTCAAATAGATTCCCATACTACATAATTGATTAACACACTAAATTTACATAGGATTCAAGGATTTTGAAACATCTACGCATAGGAATGATGGATTTTCATCCTAGTCCGAAATGTGGGGTACTACATTGGTCAAACAATTTGTAGCTATAAGTTCTTCTAAAGAGCATGAGTTTGGGATACATGAGGAGCCGAATTGCGTGGATCATTAATTGGTAGGTTTTCGACCCCAAGGGCAAGACAATTAAGGTCAGACTATCATGACTAGAGAGATAAGAACATTCCACCTGGCAGACGTAAGATAGAGTGTATAATAGAAGAGATGCTGCCTATGTTGATCAAGGGGAAAGAAACCCAAGCGAATTGATTAAGTGAACTTAAAGCTGAAATTTCAAGATTAGCCCTAAAAGTCGAGTCACATAATATGATATTAAGTAGTTGGAGTAGCATTATGGGCAAATCTCTATTACCTTGGTGAAGAGACTGTCAAAAGTAGTTCCCAATCATACTTTTCCTATCCCTTCAACACTTGTTCACTACATCACCATTGATACTTTGGATAACTCTTCACTTGACGAGTACTATTTGCCCTACGACTGATGAGCCAAAAAAGAAAGACGATGATGCTGAAGAACTGCCTAAGGTAGAGTGTGAAAAGATGGCCTGTACTGATGATTAATTTATAGATATTATGATAATGACAGTATTTGAGAAGAGATTCAAAACATAGTGAATGAATTTAGATCATGTTTTCACACAATATCAGTTGAAAAGAAAAGGGGATCCAGGTGCAGTGACCATTCCGTGCTTTAGTGTGTCGTATGAGGTTAATCAAGCTCTATGTTATTCTTGAGTAGGAATAAATGTCATGCCACTGTTAATATACATGGTACTAGGGTTAGAATAATTCAATCCTACCTTTGCAATGCTTTTGATGGATGATTTATCTGTCCAAGAGCTGGTGGGCATTGTTCATGACGTGGAGATAAAAGTAGCACAATTCACATATCCAGGACTATGATATGGATACCCATTTTCCAATCATATTGGGTAGACCCTTCTTATCTACTAGTAGAGTATTTATTGGAATGGACTTGGAATGGATCACTTCAAAGTTGAACGAAAAGAAGATTGTATTGAATATATGAATGACTTTTCAACAGCCAAATGATAAGAGAGTTATGGTAGTGATAGATAAGTTAGAAAATGACATGATCACAGGTAATGTTTCTATTGTAGAAAGATTAGGGGTAGATACATTGGCTGCGATAATCATGAACTTGAGAGTGATGGAATAGGAATATATGAGGAGATAGTTAGTGCCTTGCATAGCATAGGCTCTTACAAGTAAGCCCTAAGAAGCTTGATCTTGAGTTAAAGAACAAAGCCATACCATCTGCAAAACCATCAATTGAAGAACTACTAGTATTGAAATTAAAAGTCTTTCCTCCTTACTTGCAGTATGCATACTTGGGGACGAATAATACTTTACTGGTGATCTTTGTAGCATATTTGGCAGAAGCATAGGTAAAGGCTTTAATATCTGTATTATGGAAGTTCAAGAGAGCTATTGCATGGACCATTACAGACATTGTGGGGATCCCACTGGGTATATGCACATATAAGATACAACTTGATCCAGATAGCAAACCCAGTATTGAGCATCTGAGATGATTGAATCCTTCTATACAAGAAGTGGTGAAAAAGAAGATCATAAAGTGATCAGATATCGGTGTAGTTTTTCCCATTATAGATAGAAAGTTGGCTTGCTCGATTCAATATATGCCCAAGAAAGGGGAATCATAGTGGTTCCAAATGAAAAAAATGTGTTAGTACCAATGAGCCCAATGACCAAATGGAGAGTGTACATGGACTATAAAAGGCTGAATAAGTGGACACAAAAGGGCCACTTCCCGATGACGTTGATAGATCAGATGCTGGACACACTTGCAAGCAGGGGTTGGTACTGTTTTCTTGATGGGTACTCAGGATACAATCAAATCATGATTGCTCCCGAAGACCAAGAAAAGACTACATTCACTTGCCCCTATAGGACTAAAAAGATTCTATTTGGACTTTTTAATGCACTTGGAACTTTTCAGAGATGTATAATTTCCATATTCTCTAATATGGTGGAGGATACGTTAAGGTATTCATGGATGACTTTTCAGTGGTTAGATATTCTTTTAATAATTGTCTAGCCCATCTGTTTAGTGCACTATAGAGATGTGAGGAGTGCAATCTGGTGTTAAATTAGGAAAAATATCACATCATGGTAAGAGAAGATATAGTTCTAGGGCACAAGATCTCCAAGTATATAATTAAGGTGGACCAAGTAAAGATTGAGATGATTGAGAAATTGCCACCACCGGTATCAGTCAGAGGTATACGAAGATTTTTGGGTCACGCAGGCTTCTATAGAGTATTCATCAAGGACGTCCCTAAACTTGTAGCCCCCCTATACAAACTTTTAGAGAAGAAGGTTAAGTTTGTGTTTGATGATGAGTGTCTTAAGTCTTTCAAATTCCTAAGGAGCAATTGATTTAGCGCCAACTATTATGTGACCAGACTGATTTGTACCTTTTGAGGTGATGTGGGATACGAGTAGAGTAGACTTGGTTATTGTCCTAGGCTAAATAAGAGAGAAGACCTTGCATCCTATTTATTATTCCATCAAAGCTCTAAACCTTGTAGAGAAAAATTATACTATTACAGGGAAGGAACTATTTGCGGTGGTTTTTTCTTCTGAGAAGTTTTGGTCCTACATGATTGGGACCCACGTGATAGTTCTTACTAACCATGCATCATTAAGGTACTTGATACCAAAGAAATATGCCAAACCTCGATTGATTCATTGGGTACTTTTACTATAAGAGTTTGATTTTGAGGTCAAGGATCGCAAAGGGAAAGAGAATCAACTCGTGGACCACCTATATAGGATGGAATATATGAAAATCCAAAAACTAGGTAATGATCGTGAGATAGATGATTATTTTCCAAATGACCGTATTCTAGCGACATCTTAGGATTTGATCCACTGGTTTGCTGATTTTGCTAACTACTTGGTAAGGGACCTCATTCCAAAAGATTTATCCTTCCAGTAGAAATGGAAGTTTATGCATGAGGTAAAGAAATTCTTTTGGGATATGGTGTATTTATTTAGGGTTTGTGCTGACAAAGTGATTTCAAGATGTATACCAAAGGTAGAGATGATGAGCATTCTAGAGGTTTGTCATTCATCACCAGTTGGGGGTAATCACAGTGGTACTCGGACAACCCATAAGATTCTACATTCTGGGTTTGATGGTGGTACTCACTTTTGCAATTAGTTGTTCAAGGCCCTACTTGATAGATATAGTGTGAGGCATAAGGTGGAGATACCTTAACATTTACATACTAGCGGGCAAGTGGAAGTCTCCAATAGAGAGATAAAGTCCATATTAGAGAAGACTATAAATGCCAACAGAACTGATTGGGCTAAAAATCTAGATGATGCATTGTGAGCCTACCAGACAACTTATAAGACTAATATTATATATGTAAAATCATGCCATTTACTGGTTAAGCTAGAGCACAAGGCACTTTGGGCGTTAAAGAGGCTGAATTTTCATTAGCGTGATGCAGTAAACTTGAGGATGAGCAAGGTAAATGAGTTTGATGAATTCTGACTCTATCTTTATGAAAGATATCTTTTACCATATACAGTGAGAGAATAAATCTATACCATAATAAAAATATTGAGAAGAGGATGTTCAAACCTAGTGATTAGGTCTTTCTATGTAATTGGAGACTGCGCTTGTTTCCTAGCAAGTTGAAGTCAAGATGAACTGGACCATTCACTGTTGTTAAGGTGTTCCCATATAGTGCTATTAAGGTAAAATATAATGGTAATGTACCATTTAAAGTGAACAAAAAATGTGTGAAACACTACTTAAGAAACCTACAAGAAGTTAGAGTATGTGCAGAGATGGACCTTGGTGAAGTCTGAGTAGCCAAGGGAACTGAGTTGTGTTGCGATAGTAAATCACTCATCTTGGGAGAAAAGCAAAGGTATTTTGTTTTTCGTATTTGTATTGCATTTTTGATGTTGGATCTTTTCACCTATGGTGTCATATGTATGTTCCTAACTCTCTCATGTTGGTTTGATGCACTTGGGACAATGCATAATTTTCAGTTGGGGGTGGTGATTCTTGTGGATCTTGATGTTATCTTAGGGTTTTTGTTGCCGTGTCTCTTTTTCTCGGAGTCTTGTTACTAGTAGAGCCGACATGTTTAGGCATATTGTGTTTTGTTTCGTGTAATTTGGATATTTTGAGTATTTAGGGCAGTAGTCATATTTTGATTGATTTTTGATACCTCTCCAAAATTTTAAGTTTTTAGAATTGTGTTGATGTAGATACTTGTAAATTTTGTAGATCTTGTTATGGCATTAGTTTTAAAGACATGATAGGTAGTAGTTGGTAATATTGACTCTATGCTATGTGTGTGTGAGATACTGAATTCAGAACATACCGGGTTAGTCTTGACCAAGTTGAAGGATAGTTGGTTACGAAAGAATCATAGGCCATTTTTTATTTTACTCCACTTTTAGCCTAAATGACCTTCCATCTGCGAATTGTATCCCTTGATCCCTATTTTTAGCCTTAAAGCCTATTTTTTTGTTTTCACTATTCACCGTCCCATTTATACTACAATTGACCTATTTTGGCCTTGTTTCTTCTTGGATAGTATGCACCCCAACACAGGAAAAATGCCTAAATTAAGGGTGTCTATCATAGAGGTGTATAGTGTAAAATGGGTATGAAGAAGGTAAAGTAAGAAAATGTTAGTAGGACTGGGTGTGGTAGAAAAAAAAATTGTTAAAAAATAGAGAATGAATAAAAGACCGCACCCAACCTGAATGTGCAATAAAAGGATAAAAGGGAGAAATAAGGGTAGAATAAAATGAAATTGGCTAGTAGGTGAGACCAAAGTTAGTGTAGTGCCAAGGAGGCTTAGTCACTTTAAAATGTCCATATATGTCATACCAACCTCCAATCCTACATTAAAAGTCGAGAAAAGTCCTATAATGATCCTAACTTGACTATCTGAATGCTAAGGTAAAGAAATTAAGGGAAAGCTTATGGTATTCAACATGCATTGACTGGAACTTATTTTTTGAGTGTGAGCATATCGTTACCGTCCCTGCATTGACATGCTTGATTTAATATGCGATGGAGTGGGACATCTTTGTTATGAGGGCACTTAAGTCATATTGCTAGCTATTTTCTTATTTCGAGTAGAGTAATTTGTACATATGAGTAGTTATCTATTGCTAATGAAATTGTCATACCTTGATCCCATTGTGTCACGCTGTTTTACTTTATGTTCATACATAATCGGTTTTGAAACAAGATATAGGAGTGGATGTTATGATTTGAACTTAATGTGATGATTGATTGCCTTGAATATCTTAAGCTCTCTTAGTTAAGCATTGTTTTTGTTTCGTTGTCTCATCAGTTGCCTTAGGACATACAAATATTCTAAGTTGAGGGTGTTGATGTGCTATAGAAATATAACACTTTTGATTCTTAAAACAAGGAAATATGCAAGTTTCTAAGGCCTTTTTGTTAGATTTTATCTATTTTTTGTATGTTTTGCAGGAAACCATGTTTTGGATGATAAGTTTGTGAAAATGGTGAAAAAGGTGTTTTTGGCCACTTATGGAGCAATTATGTATGTTTGGAATGTTTTCTAGCAGGATCATGATCAATGCATGTTAGAGAGTTAAAGAAGAGCTAAAAAATTAACTCTCGACACCTACGAAGTAACCCACAGACCACAGGTAAGACCTACGGACCCTAGGTACACAAAGCGGGTGCCAGAAAGGAAAAATCCAAATAGCTGACTTGAAGGAATTTTTCACATTAGATACCTGCGGTCCGTACCTGCACCCAAAACTAGACCGTAGGTACTACCAGCTCCCGTGTAGAAATCGTAGGTGCAAACCACTGTAGCGACCGACCCTATTTTCCCTTATTTATTCGGGCTTGGTTTTTAGGGTTTTCTCTTATACTATAAATACCCCTTATGTAATTTTTAGTAGAGGTAACACACTTTTAACACTTAGAAACATATTTGGTTTTCAAGATCCATCTTTGACCTTGGCATTTATCTATATTGATTTTGATTAATTATTTAGTTTACCGTTGTGGGTTTTTATTCATCTTATCATTGTGATTTCCTTTTTGCCTTCAAATATGAATGTTATTGATTTCTTCGTAAGTATGAGTGACTAAAAACCCACAGATAGGGTTGTACAAAACCTTGCTAATTGACGAAGTAGGGGAAGAGTGATTTTTCAATTACACCAATACCCATAGCATTCATTGTGTTATGTTCATTATAATAGTTGTCTTAGCGGTTGCAAACGTTAGGATCATGCCTAGATATTCTACTTACTCCAAAAGAAGAGTAGAGACTAGGAAAATATAATGACAATAGTAATTTGTGAGTTAATTGTCAATCAATTGATAAATGATGGAATATAGTGAATGACCATTAAATTTCCTCTAATAACTAAAGACTCAAAAGGTAATAGTTAACTGGAATCAAGACAAAGGGTAGTAATGCGACATCTTGGGAATCAAAAGGTAAAGGGTGATATCCCTTTACTCATCCAAAAGACTTTAATAGGTACATAACTTATTGATTCTACAAGCAAGGTATTGTGTTGGTTCAATAATGCACGATAAACCTATAGAGTTTAAAAGCTGAGGGAACGCAATCCTAGTGTTCACCTATAACTGATTTAAACCTGAGTTAATATTATTACTTGATTAATCCTACTACAAATAAATCCTCCTATTTACTTTCTAGTACTACCCATAAACTACAACTACTGATAGCTACATAGCCACGTGTTTCCTTGGGATTCATCCTAAACCTCAGTTGGGTTACTATATCTTAACATCGACTGTATCATTTTCTAAATAGAGATATTTCTTGAACATCATCATTAAGGTCAAGTGGAGGTATTGACCTATAGATTAGAATACTTTGGAGGTCCAGTGTGACATGCATAGTAGTTATCCCTAACTATTTGCTGATTCAGTTATTTCCCTTAGCTATAGTTTGAGGACAAATTAGAGTCTTAGTGGTGGATAATGTAATGACTTAATTTTTGTGAATTATTCATTTTTATATGATTTGATAATTTTAACCATCCTTGTGATTTTTTCTTGATGTTTTCAGAGTGTGTAGATGATTTGTACGGTCCCCAATGTATTTTAGTGAGATTTGTGTGAGGTTTTGGTTTTTGGAGGTTAAAAAAACTTTATAGTTCAATCAACATCTTTTGTTATGTGTGTCAAATGGTAAAATAGACTGTGCTAGCATATCCAGAATGTCAATTTTGGGTTGGTAGTATGATTGGTGAGATTTATGTCCTTTATATATAATTTTGACCCTTGGTTTAGAATATTTTAAAATAGGGCCTCGGGAGTCAATTCTATGAAAACAACCTATTTTCAAGAATCTGATATCCCATTAAATCTGGAGCATTGAATTTAATAGGGTAGAATAGTTAGTTTGTATTCTTGGGATTTTGGATGAACCCTAATGGTTCAATGAAAACCTGGAAAGCTTTCAAAGGTCAACTGGTGAGCCACCCAATAGGTGCAGCTGCTAAAATGCCATTTTGGTTGCTTTAGCAGTGGGCACTAAAGCTCCATTTTGGCAGCCTTAGAAACCTGGCCCCAGCTCAGAAAGGGAGCTTTATTGGAGCCTTGTCTGCTTTAGCAGACTGGCATACATGCGGGTACAACTTAAGCAGTAGTTGACTGCTTTAGTGGTGACCGCTAAAGCAACCATTTGACCGCTTTAGTGGTAAGCACTAGTACAGTATATTAATTATTTTTCTTAATTTTCCCACCATTTTTGAGACTTTGAGCTTTGGATTTTATAGTTTTGGGCTATTTCTTCCATTTTCATGCTTTGGTAAGCTCAAATCTAATTCTTGTTATCTAAAGCTTGTTACAATACAAATTCAAAAGTACAATTTTGGAATTTATCCCTGGTAGGCCTAAAATAGCTTTTTTTTTTAAATCTAAACCTCATTTTAACTTATTTTCACTTGGGTTTTCTCTTATTGCTTCGTTTAATAATGGGTAATGTATTTATGAACTAAAATTCTAGTTTTACTCTTTTTTCATGAAACCAATTTTGGGGGTCCATTTTGACCCCAACTCAGAAATAGGCAATATGGGTATTATTGGTTTCCTTTTGATACATAGATTCTATATTTATATGTTTTAGTTAATTTTGAGGTTGTTAGTAAGGGGAATGTTTCCTGATTCTAAGCTTTTGGAATGAGATTCTTTATTCAAGAGAGGTTATGACTTAACTTTCTTTAGAATAGACTGGGTAGTTAATCCTGATATACAAGCATATCAGAAGTGTGGGTACTAATCATGAAAATGGTATCATTATTGTTATGCTCCTATGTGGGGGGCAATGTTATTGTTATTGATGTTCGGAGATCTTATTTGCTAAATGTAGACCATGAGGGGGTCTTATATGATGTTGTTGGCCTTGTGTATAGATGTTTGGTTGTTTTCTTCCAAGTAGAAATTCCTAAGTTGGGGTTTATGTGTTATCAATGACATATTACTTATATATCTCACTCTAATGGTACATGGACTATATATTGAGTGGATTCTAGCACGCGCGATTGTATATTGGTTTGATTTTAAATTCTCATTCTGGTTTGGTTGTGATCATTACATCCCCAAATCATATATATTTATATATATTCATGATGCATTGGTACAAATATGGAAATACTAGTTTTTCTAACAGGAATGTGAATTCCTTCAAAACCTTCTACTGAAGATCATGAGCTGGAGAAAAGTTACGGATATTAAATTAGTGTTGGTATTGGTATTTGGTTATTGGATTATATATGGGTTGCGAATGCCCCATGGGTCCTACTTCAAGGGTAGTGCTCGGTAGGTGTATACGGAGGTTGTGCACAACTTCATACTCATTACATTTCAAATATTATGCTCCTTTTGTGTTATACTCTCGTGTTTAATTTGAAGTTAATCTATTTGGTGCTTTTATTTTGTACTCGTACCTTGTATATGTGCTTATATTTAAAACGACTAGTGGAGATGGTGTAGCCTATCGTTTGGGACATTTTATTATTGCGGGTGACCTGCCCATAGTGTGTATTTTATATACCTTATTTTCTACTTTTCTTTGTCTGCCTATGATATCTACTGAGAATAAATGGATTATACTAATAAATATTGAGTCCTTTTGATACAGATCCAAGTATAAATGTGTAGTACAATAATTAATTTTTGGGCGGTGATTTGATAATTTCATGGTAGTGGTCGCTCTTTGCTTCCAGAGTCGACCTTCCACCCTATCATATCTAGTTTATGTCTTGTTTTATGTTTGAGATAGACTTGTATTCCTTTTTAATTTATCTATTGTATTTTTAGACTTTGAGTTGTGTGTAGATTGTTCTTACACTTTGACACCAGGTTTTGGGATGGTTTATGTATTGTTTTGATAATCAAACTTCCACAATTATTGTGTATGTATGATTTGACTTTGTTCTATGAGTCTTGCCTTAGGTTTTGATGAGGTTTCCCCTTTTTATATCAGTTTAGGTGATTGGCATATTTGTCAAGGCTTAGCCATGATAGGTGCCATCATGAACCTTATTTTTGGATCATGACAGGCACTTACATCTATAAACCTTATTGGGTGGGTAGGTGGATGGGGGGTTGTATAGATATAAGCTATGGTTGTTATTTGCTGAGTGTTTGATTGGACATTCTGGGCCGATTGGGGACCTATTAGGTATTGTTTGTCTATAAAAGTTGATTACTTTTTTGTTGGTTATTCTGATTAGTTTGTGGTAGAATGGTCTTAGACTGGTACTCGAGATTGTCGGTGCGTTTATTATTCCTTTTCTTCCTTAATTATTGGTAAAATTATGTTATGATTAAGTTACCTCGTCATGCTAGTCTTAGATTACCTATCTGGTTATGACCCTCGAGATGTTAGTTGGATCTCTCAGTCGATCACCTATATATATATACATATTAGTTTCTCAACATGTGTGTTGCACGTGTATATGTTGTCAGATAGATAATGTTAAAGTTAAATAATATTAATATTACGAAAAAAATACTTTTAATAAATAGTTGTAGAAGAAAGAAGAAAGAATAAAGTATAAGTTCTTGTGGATGGTTAATTTGGATCATTATTTTTAGATATCATATTAATTATAAACTACAATCAGTTGTTAAAGTTTAATCAGATACATTATCTCTTTTTCTATTTCTCTCCTTTTGTTATAAATCATAAAACAACAAAACTTAGACTCTAAATTTATGTAGGTGGACTGATCAAGTGTTCCTTCATTAATTTTGTGTGCCAAAAAGTACATTATTGAGTGAAATATGTGGATTGGTTTGAATATAAAGTTGATTGAAGAAATAAAATTTCATTATAGTAGAAAGGGTAGAGCCAGATGGGTTGAAGGAGGGTTCTTCTCGTGTGTGTGTGTCAGCTAATCTCCATGGGAATCATGTTGAGTTGATAAGATCCTTTTACTTTGGTAAATAGTCCATTGATAAAAGAGAATCTTTTGTTGCACCTCCATATACTCTATTTAGCAAAAATACATTCGCAACCTGATTAGATTTTCATTGTTAAGTTTTACACATGCTTTGTTTGATTCAACTCTGTGGTTTCACTCATCTTTCTTGAAGGGATGCTCTTTCCTGACAACATATTCCCAAACCAATAGAGAGTCAAATTTTAGTATGATATGATTCATACCATAATTCTTAGACCAAATCACACCAAACAAAGTAGCCTTGGCTTCTGTTAAGTTGATGTTGTCGTATAGATCTATGAAATCCATGACCTTCTCCATTGTCTTTTCCACAGATGCCTTCAATTTCCTATTTTCCTTCCATATTTTTGCATTCATTATGCTCATTTTAAACCAAGTGTGCTTGGGTCTAGTCCATTTAAAGACTATGCTTACAATTTGAGGACTGAGTTTCATAATCTTATAGCATGAAATTTTCAAACAATATTTCAACTGCTACTATTTCTAGTGTTGGATACCATCTATTTCAGATGCCAATGCATTTTCTACATAATCCTCTCAGTGTAATGATAATATTTTTAGTAATATTATGCATATGTGGTAGATGTTGGATGCTCTTGACTTCTTCTTGCGATTTTTTTGTTTTTATATTTTAACCCATTAGAGAAAATGCTAATTTTAAATCCTGTTATGATATTTTGTGTCATGAAATGTTTCCACAAAAACAAGTAATAGTTTGACAAATTTCTAGTAGCTGAAATTTTTATTAGCATTTCAAAGTACTAACAACAACAACACATGACACTATGACCATGAGAATCTATTTTCTTAATGGTGCACAACTTGTTCTTACACCTTCAGTCATCAACTTCTATTTCAGACATTCAAAAGCCTTCAAGCACGTCTCAGTAAACTCAAATTTCACCTCTTTCTCAAGAAGCCTACAAAGAGGGTTGGAAATATTACAGAAATCCTTGATGAATCACCAATAAAACCCAACATGTCCTAAATAGCTACGAACACCCTTTAGAGAAATTGGTGGAGGTTATTTATCGATCACTTCAATCTTCGCTCTATCAACCTCAATACCCCTTTTTGAAATCTTTTATGTAGGAACAATACCTTCTTTGACCATAAAATGACACTTTTCCAAATTAAGTACCAATTTGCATTCCTCACACCTTCGAAGAGCAGTTGCCAAGTGCACTAAGAATTTGTAACGCCTCGAATTTGGTACCCAGAACACTACACGGTGCCCATAACCCCGAAGGACCACAAGCTAACCCATGACTGATATCTGTAAAATGAGCACTGAATAATAGTAATGATATCATAAATAAAAAAACATGAACTGAAAGGCCATAAGGTTTAATACTAGTACATAACTGAAATGTATGGTACAACAATACCAAAAAAACTGAGATAATTTTCTGAACATACTGTAGTCTAAAAGCCTCTAAACTGTCTGAATAAGGAGTTGATGGGACATTTCCCCAACTAACTCTGACTACTGAAATAAACTAAAAATTGAATTAGTAATGAAATCATCATATCCTCGAAGGATGAGGATCACTGCTAACTCTGATCGCTGAACTAGGATGCTATTGGTTCTACTGGAGCTCGTGCTTCTAAACCTATAGTATAAGACACCATAGCGCAAATACATCAGTACTTTAAATATACTGGTATGCAAGTGAGGTAGGCTGATTGCAATAGGTTCATATGCATGAACAATACTAACTGACTGACTAACATGAACGTGAGAATACATGCATGAATATATAACTGTAACTGAGATCGTGCTAAGACTGAATACTGAGTTCTGACTATTGAGTTTTATTAATAACATGGAATTATTGATATCTGAGGGACTAATACTATGTTATTGATACAAGAATAACTGTGTCTGACAGTTCTGATTATGAAGAACTGGTTTGGTTGACTATATCTGACAGTCCTAAAGATGAATACTGATGACATAAGTTTTGATAACTGATATAACTGATAACATTAATGACCGTATTTGACAGTTCTGAGTCTGATGGAACTATCTAAGTTCCGTTCTATATCTGAGTTGAATATATCTGACAGTCTTGAAATCTGAAGAACTATCTGAGTTCTTTTACTGAGGCTGAGACTGAGATTGAAACTGTAACTGTGGGAGGTAGTCATATAACCGACATGCCCCATATATGCCATTATAGCTAAGCTGGGGTCCAATCTCTGCCCTAATTGGAAGGGTGTCAATACCGCGCTATTGGTAAAGACAACTGTGAGTGACCCTCATATAACAAGTTACTCTAATGAGAACGGTGGGAACCCTCATATAGCAGGTTAGGCCAGCTCATCTACCCTCATATAACGGGCTATGATGTCTCAACCTACGCTGGCTATGTAGTTCTGGAATACAAGGATGACTTCTAAGAATCACACCCTCAAAATAACAGGTGAGTTCCCATCCTTGGGCTCACTCGGTGCTAACTCCTACTCCCATCTGAAAGACACTAGATTGATTAACTGAGTTAAATTGATACTAGCGGTATTATTTAGCGGAGCTAAACTAAAATAAATTTACTAAGTTCCATTGAATGATGGAATGTATTGAGTTCTGAGGACTAACTGATAATACTGAAGTTACTAAGATTGATTGGGAATACTGAGGTTATTGAGATTACTGAGTATTGAGATAACTGAGATTACTGAACTACTGAGATTTTTGAGATTTTTTCATTTTCCTGAGTCACATGACTGACTAAGTTCTATAAGTCATAGCTTTACTGAGAATATCTTAAAAACATGACATGACTCTAGGCACACAGCTAAATTATCGAGGACAACTACGCCCAGGACTCGATGGAAAAAAATTGACATAGAGCGACTTACGTGAACACATGACCAACAACACAATTCATAATTCATATATTAAAGCACTTCATCAAACATGTGATACACATAAACTTGTACAAACATGGGGATTTCATAATATCATGCTAGTTGGGCACTTTTCATTCATATCGACATTTAATCAAAGCAATGATAGGCATAATATATGTAGACACCATTATACAGTAATTACACGTCATGATTCAACATCTAATCTCATCATCCTAGGGTTTAATCATAGGTTTTCATGAATGTACATATATACAAATCAATTCCACATAACATTAATCACCTAACATGGATTTGAATTCAATTGATCATTCTCAACATAAACAAAATAAACCCAACATGAAGTTCATAAAGAAAATCTAAAATCTTGACTTTAGAAAAGAGATTCTTGGGCTTCATGGATGAAAGGAGGAGTCCATGAATGAACACTATGCATACCTGGGATGTGATTTCTTGAGGATTGATGGTGAAACCTTCTTGAATTTGAATCCCCAATAGAAACCCTAGCTTTTTCTTGAGAGAAACTAGTATATTTTGGGTGAAGAATGACTAAATCACGTGTTTTTGGGAATATATAGGTGTGGGAAATTGACCCTTTTAACCCTGGATGCATCTTTACTTTATAAGAGAACTTCCTAATTTTCATCCTTGGAGCAATGCACCACTATCGCGCCAAGTCATTGGAAAGTGACAAATGGGAAATTGCACGGTGGCGCGATGCGGAGCTATTGCGTTACCATATTGTCTGTGACCTGGAATTTTTGTGTGATACAACACTATCATGGAGAAACTATGGAAATTGACAATTGCCATTTGAGCTATCTTCGCGATGCGTTGAAGGCTCAGGTGATACACTGTCTCACTAAAACGGCTCTCACTGTCTCACTAAAACGGCTCTAACTCTTCACCCGGGAGTCGGATTTGGATGAATTTGGTATCGATCGAAAGCTTATTTGATTACTCACATGATAAAAAGTGAAAATGTTGAAAATACCACGTGTCAAAAAGTCTTGGAAAATTTTTCAAGCTAGAAAAAGTACGGGGTATTACAGAATTCATCACAAGAATCACCAACGAATAAAAAATCTTCCATAAACACTTTGATGGTGTATTCTACTATATCAGATAAGATTGATGTCATACATATCTAAAATATGGATGAAGCATTATATAACCCGGATGACATATATCTGAATACAAAGGTCCTATAAGGACAATTGAAGGTTGTCTTATCTTTGTCTTTGGGGTAAATATTTATTTGGTTGTAACCCGAATACCCATACAATAAAACTATACTATCCTGTACCCAAAAGTCTATCTAACATTTGGTCCATAAAAGTCATGGAAAAATTGTCCTTTTGAGTCTATGCATTCAATTTTTTTATAATCCATGCATACTTTCCATCCTATGACTGGCCTCATCGGCACTAGCTCATTCCTCTCACTAAGCACAAGTGTGATATTGCCTTACTTTGGAACACATTGTACTAGACTGACCCACTTACTATCAGCAATAGGATACACTACACTAGCATTTAACCACTTCACTATCTCTTTCTTCATCACCTCCTGTATAGGAGAATTGAGTTGACATTGATGCTCTATACTTGGAATATTGTCCCTCTCAAGTATAATTTTATGAGTACAAATACCAAGAGATATACCTATAATATCTGCAATGGACCAACCTATGGCCCTCTTAAATCTCTGCAACACTAATAATAAAGCTTCCACTTCTATTTCTATTAAGTTAGCTATAATTATTTCCGACAAATAATTGTGGGTCCCTAAAAATAGAGGGATTTCAAATCTAACACGGGTGGCTCGTCAATATATGGGCGAGAAGATGGGTTGGTTCTATTAGTCAGATACAAATCAAGATTCTTTGGTGCATAAGTGTAAGAACTGCTCCTATAGAGTGCACATACTATTTCATCATAGTCATCAATAGCATCACTATCGAAGTTCATGATCATGGCTGTCAAATCTTCAACACTCAACCTTTCTTCAATAGAAAAAACATTAGAAGTATTTGCCCAAGTTGGTACTACATTAATATCATAGAAAAAGTCTATCTATTCATCAAATGCATCAATCAAAGATATCTCTCTTAACTCATTAGGCTGCTTCATGGATTTGCACACATTGAAAGTCACTTGTTCATTATTGAGTCTTAGCATCAGATGCCCTAGCTCCAAATCAATCAATGTCCTTACTGTAGTCAAGAAAAGTCTTCCAAAAATAATTGGGACTTGAAAGTCCACTTCATAGTATAATATCATAAATTAGTGGGAAAGATGAAAGAAACCACCTTCACCAATACATCATAGATAATACCACCTCCCTTTTCACTGTCCTATTTACCATCACTAGTCTCATGGTGGTTGGTGTAGGATCTCCTAACCCCAACTACTTAAATAATGCTAATGTAATGAGTTGATACTAGCACCCAAATAAATAAATGCCCGGGTAAAGTAGAAAAATCTAATGGTGCAAGTTATGGTGAAAACACCAGGATCCTTCTTCTTTTCTACCAATGATCTAGTAGCCACAACACTATAGTGATGAATATTCTTGACTATCTCATAACTGGCTGATCTCTTCTTGGTGATTAGATCCTTCATGAATTTTGCATATTCTGGCATTTTCTCAATTTTGTTTACAAGTGGAACGTTGACTGACAGTTTCTTTAACATAGAAAATAATTTCTGATACTTATCCTCTTTTTTTTCAGCCTTTGAGGAAAAGGAGGGCTAGGTCTCGAAATAGGCTTCAGCATAGGATCCTCAGCCTCATCTTTATTCGGCTTGTTACTACTGTTCACATAAATAGAATCATCATCATTATTTTGTTTATTAACAGTGGGTACAGGAGGATCTATAGTGGTTTTACCACTATGAGTGGTAATGGCATGGCAGTGACCATCATTCTTTGGATTACAAACATGTTACTCGGAAGAGTGCCAGTTTGCCTTTAATTTAATATGGCCAACATCTGTCCATACTGCTACTCCAGTTTCTTTATTGCAATAGCATGTGACTCAACTTTTATATTCAGCCCTGATAGGCCTCTAACTTAATCTTCTTAAGATAGATATCTTGACTTTCTTCGACTTTGATTAGCTTTGAAAACTTTGCTTCTATTCTTGTTTTAGTATCTCAGCTACTTGGTGGCATACATATATACATCTCCAATCACCACCTAGATTTGTGATCCTATCTCTGTATCTTTCATTATAATAGTTACGACCTTTATTCCCGTGCCCTTGGTCTTAGAAATCCACTAACTAATGATCAAGATACTTCACTTCCTCTTCAAATTCAACCTCAAATGTCCGAGAAGTAGAACCCTGTGTTCTAACTACATTCACATTCTCATCTCTCATTGTTGTGAACTATTTTTTAAGAAAGCCAATATCTGTCCCAATCCGTGCAACCTCTTATGCTACAAAATTATGACTAGCTCCATAATCAACAACTGCTCTAATAATATATGTACCTACACCACGTTCAGCATCTCTAGTATGCCAACCTTTATTGGTCACCAATATATCATCTTGCATCTCTTGCACAACGTCCGACTGAAATATCATGAAAGCACCTCCCAAAATAGAATCTTCCATTGCTCTTGAATTGACATTCAGTGATCTATAGAAAATTTTCAACAGATTAGATCCTATGATTCTTTGATTAGGTACCATGCTCAAGTCCTTCTTAAATCTAAACCATGCCTCATACATGGATTATGCAAGTAGCTATTTGAAACTGTAAATTTAATCCTTCAACTGTAGAATCCTTATAGGAGAAAAGAATCTATTAAAAATGTCTACGTAACTCATGCCAAGTAGTGATTGAACCTCTCGAAAGTCCCCTTAACCATAGTTATGCTTCTCTAGTTAGCAAAAAATGGGAACAACGTCTATCTAAAAACTTCATGGTCTATGCATGAAATAGCATACAACGTACAGATCCTAGTAAAATTATCAAGATGTATGTTCACATCATCAGTTGCTAATCCTGAAGATACACCCTTTAAATTAAGCGAATGGATCATTGAATTAGTAATGTCAAATTAAAAATTAGGGGTAAAGCAAGAGGAATGATGGCTCCAGTCTTACCAGGTTTAACATATCCCATGTCTTCATCTTTATCATATGGTTGAAGAAGCTAATATGAAGGAATCATTAGAGCTCTATGCTTTGAACTCTTTCTTAATAAGTAGGAACTTGTCTTGGCCTGGCTAGCGCTTTTTGCTGGGCTAGCGTAGCCTCTTCAACTAACCATGAATCCTCAACCACTCTAGCTTCTTCAACTACTGCTGCTAATAATTGTCTAGTGTATCTATTAGCAACATTCTATGGATCATCAGGTGGGGAAGGAGGAACATAGTGAGGGTCTTAAATCCCAGCAGAAATACCATCACAAACTTGTTCTGCCATCATTTATGGTGTTTGAAGGATTCTTTCTGCCTCTAGTTCAAAAGGGAGCAAGGGATTGCCTCTTCTCTTAGTGTTTGACATACACCAGAGTATGCCAAATCAAGAACAAAAAATTCAACCTGCAAACTTCACAAAATTTAATCAACAACTCATATCATCTTCCCCGGCAATAGCACCGAAAATGGATGTCACCCAAAACAAACCTCCAAAGAAGTATGCTGCGGCTGATGCCAGATATAGTAACCCAACTAGGTTTAGGTAAAACCCACAGGGAAAACATTGAATAGTTGGTTAACTTGGACAAAATTCATGAGAAGTGCAGAAAAGTAAATGGGGGAATTTGGAAGTAAGTAGTAATCAAACTTGAATGCTTTAACTTGTAAGCAATAGAAGACAAACTCTAGGACTGTGTTCCACCATGCCTTCTTAAATTTGTAAGTTTGTTATGTTCAACACACATATTCTACTGTTCTGTATGTAAAGTTAACAAGCTACGTGTTATCAAAAGTTTTGTGAACGTGTTGATAAATCACACCCTTTGCCTTGTGAGTCTCTGGGCATCACCTTATTTCTCCTTGTCTATGACTTCAGTTCAACTCTCACCTTTTGAGTCCCGAGTTGATTAGATGAGATAGTGGATGAAAAAGATGAAAGTGAATCTCAAATTACTATCTTAACCCTCTTTTCCATATCTCAAACTCTCTTGTGAGGATGTTATCCAATATAGGGAATCCTCAAGCTTCTGTAGTAGCTCTCAGGTCAATTATTGTGATAAAGATTAAGATACATGCAACTACTTTAGACTAGAAGAATTTCTCACTTCCCTTACATAGTTAATCTATTAGGGTTCCCACAACCCTAGTCAGAGAAATTAATTGCTCATGTTTATGTAAAAATCCATGATAATCAATGAAGAATTCATTTAATTAATTTCACAAAATAAGATGAACAAAATTTGAAATCTTCTATTGAATAGTAACCCAAAAATCTCAAAAATAATGCAGAGTATTATAATAAAGTATCTAAGAGTGTAAGAGAATGTCAAAGAAGGTAACCTAATAAAATATAACCCTAGGGTATTTATAATATCTTAAAATAACCCAAAAATCCTAATAAAAATAGAAAAGGAAATGTCAATCGGCATAACGTACGACTCGCTCATTCTCTTACAAGGTTTTCTTATGAGTAGTACTGTTCTAGTTGTATCCATTCCAGTGTCTAATCTTCCAGGGTTTCAACTTTCCATTCTTCTTAGGACTTATACTCATGAGTCTACCTTAGCCATATGACTTGTGTCCTTCACTCATTACCACCTGGGACTCCTTCTTTTCACGCTTTAAACATTGGTCTTCTTAAAATTTACCCATAGGAGTCGTACTCAGACTTCCGACACATCTTCCTATGATGCTTTAACTTTTCATCTAACTTTTAGTTTCTATTCTCTTAATGATTTTTTAACATGACCCTTATCCTCATCTTACGACTCAGATGAGTGAGTCGTATCTTTTCTTCACTTAGGATTTCTTCTTAAACTTTGGTTCTATTATGCTTACAAGTCAACCTACGAGCCATATGTTGTATTGACGACTTGTATGGTCTGCAAACTTTATCCTTGACGGGTCTTTCTCTTTCCAGTTTCATTCCAAAATTATTATTAACCTGTTTCACCAACAACAAGCACAAAACCAAATCATATATACTAAAACAACCTAAGTCCAAGCATAATTTCATTATCTTAAGCATCGAAAGTTTCGTGTTTCCACGATGCATTGGCTTCTAAAATACTCCCTCAACTATGCTTTTCCTTTAAAAAACTTGGCTCATCTAATGTAACTTATAATTATAGCATAGGTACATGTAATCCTTCTAGCCAGAGTCTAAGTTGAACTACATACTCTCACCATGTTCAAGCGTAACTCAAAATCACAAGGTACAACACATAACACCATAATACTAGTCTAAACCAGGAATGCAATACCAAATGCATTTTCATAGATCTTATCTCAAGAATAATCCTTCTTACCACTCCAACAACCGACTTCAACCTATTAATAGGAATTCACTAGCGCACAATGCATTCATCCAGTTCTATACCAACATGACATTCAAGCCTATCATTATGACTGCATATGAACTTCAAGGCAACCAACCCACCTAGGAATTCCCCTTATTCTATAATACCTCTTTCTATAACAACTTTCTTGCACTATTCTTGAGAAAACACACATGGAATTCTCAATTAATTATGTCGTATACCATAAGCTTTGCGTCAATCTTTCTTCAAACTCATAGCCTTAGATAAAACAAGAATACAACAATATTTTCCAATTGAGGAACATCTACTCTCACCCATCTAAAACATAGTTCATCAATTTTCACCTCCACTATCTTTTTATAAGGAGAGGTAAATAAAAGGTTAGAACATGAGGACCTGAAACATGAAAGAATACTATACATAACTTTGAAAATTAACTAAGGACTGAGGAATAGAGTATAAAAGGCATGGATTGATTAAGGAGAACAAAATTGAGGGCACATATGCCATAATGTGAAATTTTCACTATCCATTAAGGGTGCACCACAAGTTATGGGAACTAACCATACTATAAAGCATGAGTACATGAGTCATGGGCTGCATGAACTTAGTTTGCATTTCATAAATTCATGGAATAAGAGTTTTGCCTCTGAGTAAACTAAAACTCCTTATACTTGGAACTGTGAGAGTACATCATTCTATGGAAAGTGCATGAATATGAGCTATGATCACGGAGCTAACTAGTAAGACATGAGTAGGTGTCGTAATGACTGAAGTACGAAATTTTGTATTGAAATAAGGATTGGTCGAGTATCTTTCCCCACTACTGTTGTTTGAGAACTTACTAGCGTCACTACTAGCATCTGAAAACCAAACTTGATTCCTTATTCTATGATCTCCTCCTTAGATACAAACCATCGTTCTAAGTGTGTGGAACCCTTTAATAAAATCTATACTGAACTTCAACCACTCTACTCAAGATTCCGAGATATAACAATAAACATAAATACAAAACTCACCCTAAAAGACTATACTTGAAAGTGTAAAACCCACTGCTAGTATTTCCTTCTTAGAGAGAAATCTAACTTCTTATAGCCCCCAATTATCATCATATAATAACTTAAACACTTATTAACTTAGAATCTATGGGATTATCACCATACCCTGAGTTCATACTATCTAGAATTTCAAACTCTTCTTTCTATTAGCTCAATCATCTAAAATTCAAACTTAGATTCTAACACTTAACATGGATATCCACAAAACATCTCCAACATTAATACCCACTTATTACTAATAGAGAGGAATCACAAAACACTAACCCACACAAAGTTTTATGAACATACTTTACCTTATCAAGCTTCTTTATCATTCTGGTCAATGCCTAATCTATCCCTTTTGTAACATTAACATACTCTAAGTCTCCCTTAACTGAGAAATCTCCCTCAAAGTGATAGTAAAAAAACTATACAACACTTTCTAGCTACATAGATACATAATATAATATATTCAAATAAACACTATCCATAGTTTATTGTTGTTAAACTTCTAGGTTCATGCTATTAACTCTAGGTTGATTTTGTGAAGGGATCTGAGGGCACATCTGACGATGGCTTAGTGCATGATTTTCATAAACATGAATGAAATCTTTCAATCTGTAGAACATAAAGACACCGATGGGATCCTTTAGAGCCCGTGTACAATCTCATAATTGTCTGAGGAGATTATTTGAGAAAATTCTATTAGTAGGAATTTAAGCTTGATTGTTTTTGTTACCTAAAGAATAAGGTAAATTTGGCATGAGTTGAGCAATGCAAGAATCTATATAAGTTTCTTAGAGAATATTTCTACAGTACGATTTTAGATATGAAAGATGGGAAGCATTTCTTATATGCCCTGCAGACTCTTAAAGAAAAATATAGACGTTTCCTTACCATTCTGCAAGACGCTACTAGACATGGCTTCATAGACACCCTAGGACACTTGAACCTTGTGCTATGATACCAAGTTTGTCATGACCCGAGACTACCCCCTAGTCATAACACGATGCTTAGAAATGTAATCAATCCTAAGCTAACCTATGTAATGGAATACTGCTTGAGAAACTAATTTATAACACAAATGAAAGCTAAATCTTCTAAGCAAAAACATAATTATGAGAAAATCTTAATTATTATAATACTGATATAGTTTACAACATCATAAAACCCAAGAAAGAATTTGAATTACATATCATGACTCTGACTGACTATCTATAAAGCCTTTACTATACTGACTATAGGTGGCTGGGACATGCCTCTAACTACCATAAGTTAATACATAAGAATGATAATAATACAATACCTGAACTATGACTTATTGGAGTTACCAAAATAGGAGAACTCATCACCTACTGGATGAATGTTGAGAACTTCCTAACTACGGTGAATGGATTAGATATGGTACCTGCACATAAAGAAATACAACCACAAATGCATATATGTGGTCAGTACTTTGGAATGAACTGAGTATATGAAGACATGCACTAAATCATAAAAATATTTAAAATAGACTTTAAAATTGAGGATGTATGTTATTTGCTAAAACATAAATTTAAAACATATCTATACGTGAAAACCATAAGTTATAATGAGATTTATAAATCCTGAGCCAAAAAATTTTTTGTAATCTGGAAAGATATTGAAGCATGAATACTATTGTAAATCTCATGTAAAGCTGAACATGCTGTAAAACCAAACTGAGGATCATGTATGGATACAGAGCATGAAAATATGAACATGTAAGATAAATGCAAGACCAAGTAGGGTATGTACTTAAATAATCTCTAAAACTAACTGACTGAATAACTAAAAATCTGATCACTTGGTGAAGCAAACTTGAGTTGATAAATACTGCGTACTGACTGATTGAATAACTAAAAATCAAATTATTTGGTCAAGAAAACCTAAGCTGATATAGACTGAGTACTAACTAAAATTGTGGGAGTTATTATATAACAGACATAATACCATATGATCTATCATGGACTCTAATGTTCGACTTATGTTGAGGAGGTTTGTTCTATCCTTGCCATTAGAGTAGAACCTGAATTGGAGTGATAACTAAATTGAGCCCATATTGGGAAAAGGTAAATATTCTCTGGTGAGTCCCCTAAACCTATGATGTCACATAGTTTCTGGGAAATAGGATGCGCTAAACCCATACTTCCCTCTTGGTGCTAAATCCTACTCCCAACTGAATGACATTGGTATTATTAATGGTTTAACATGACATGGTACTATACTGATAAGTGCTCAACATAAACATGGTAGTTTGAATATAGTAATAAAAATCATGACATGTCTGACTTGTAACTTGAAAACAAAGACATATATAAACACGTATGTATCAGGTATTCATAGCTCGCCAGCACTAAATAATTGATAACTCCCAAAATACACCTCCAATTAAATAATAAAACGCTCGTTGTAAAATATAGTAACCCAACTAGGTTGGGGTCTATCCCACAGGGAATAATCAAAAAATCTATCTCGAACTTGTTACAATCCTCATGCAGTGGAGGAAAATAAAAATGGGGGATTTGTAGTAACTAGCTAAAAGTAACAAGGCTTGGTTGCTTTTGGTTATAAGCAATCTAAAATGAACACTAGGCTTATGTTCCCCCTGGCTTCTTAACTCAATAGAATTATCATACAATGTCAAACTATTCCAATATCTTACATGCAGAAATAATAAGTTATGTATCATGAACAGTCTTTTGAATGAACTGACGGATTTATTCATTTACCTTTTAAGTCTCGAGATGTTTCCTTACTAACCCATATCTTAATCCTAATTAACTATTATGTTTTGGGTATCTAGTCATTAGATGATAGTTAATGATCCTACTTAGATAATATCTAGTAGCATGGATTGATTGTTAATCTTTAAATTACTATTGTGATATTTTTTTCCTAGTCACTACTCTTTTTTGAACTAAGTAGCAATAATCCAGGTGAGCTCTTAACGTTGGAAACTATTAAGAAATCAATAAGAATGATGAAAACCTATGACATGCAAGAATCTTTATTTAGAATGAATTGACACTTCCTCTACTTCGTTAATCTGCTAGGGTTCGCACAACTCTATCTAAGGGAATTAGTAACTCATAGTTATGAGATCAATCATGGAATCCACAGACCAAATTACAAAATCAATCTCACAATAATATGAGAAAAAATCCCAATGTTTTAAATTGAATAACAAACCAAGATGGTTTGGAACTTAGCCCCAAAAGAGCCTCCTTTTAAATCAATCAATATGTGAATGTATTTTTCTGAATGTGTAAATAGAATAATCTAAACAAAGACTAAAAGGGTATTTATAGAATACAAGAAATACTAGAAGTCAAATCCTAAATAAAATAGGAAAACCTAATTGCCTATACATAATAGGACTTAAAAAAATTATAAGACTGTATCTAGGATACATGGAAACCCTAGGAAATGATTTTGGGACAATCCAGGAAAATCAATGTTGGCGACAACATGGTGTCTGCACCCACGGTCTGGCCCAGGGCACAGGTACTACCTGGGGTCCTGACCCTGGGCATAAGTACATGCTGTAAGCATAAATTTTGCAACCTAGGTCTCGGGATTTTGATTTGCAGCACCTGCTTTGGCTATATGCAGACCATATATGCTACTTCTAACCCGTAAGTTGACTTATCAAGTACAAAAGTCCCCACTATCAGATAGATAATTAAATTATCTTTCTAACAATACTTATTTCTCCTCAATCCGATATTGGGGTGAAGTTTTATGGCCAAAGTACTGAAGCACTTTCAATTCTCAGGATCTTCAACTTCGGCACTTTGTAACCAAGCTTCAAATCACCAACTTTCATCATATTCTTTGGTCACGAACATTCTGAATTGACTATAATTTCTCCCATAAGTAGACAAAATCACCTCAAATCCAACAAAATAGCCTTAAGTAGATGCATATTCTAATAGTTTTAAGCATCATAATTGCTACATTTCTATAGCACATCAACACCCTCAACTTAGAATGTCGAATGTACTCAGGTAACTAAACATAACAGAAAAATACGATGATGCTTAACAAAGAGAAATCTAAGATACCTATGGAAGTCAATCATCAAAATTATGCTCAAGATCATTACCCTCTCTAAGTTCAATCAATTTAAAACCAACTGTGTGTATTAATGAAGCATAACAATGTGACACAAAGGAATCGAGCTATGATATTACATTAGCAACAAACAACCATGCATATATATAAGTTCATTACCCAAACAAGTAAGAAGCTAGCAATACAATCCATCTGCTCTCACATCAAAGAAGTCCTACTCAACCATATACGAAATCAAGCATGTGAATGCAAGGACGGTCAAGAGACACTCACACTCACAAAAGAAGTTTCAATTAATGCATGTCAAATACCATAGGCTTGCCCTTATTTTCTTTACCTTAGCTTTCAGACAGTTAAGTTAGGATCACTATAGGACTTTACTTGACTTGTAATGTAGGCTTGGGGCTGGTATGATACATATGGACTTTTAAAGTGACAAAGCATCCTTGACACTATACTAATCTTGGGGTCTCATTTATAAACCAATTAACTTTTATTCCACCCTTATTTCTCACTTTTATTCTTTTATGCACATTCAGGATGGGTATGGTTTCTTTATTCTTTCTTTTTCACAATTTTTCTTTTCTTCTTCTCTTTCTTTTCTTTTTCTGCCACACCCAATCCTACTATCTTTTCATTTATTTTACCCTTTTTCATACCCATTTTACACTATGCACCCTATAATAGCCACCCTCAACTTAGACGATTTTCCTGAGTGAGGTGCATAATGTCCAAAGATGACCAGAGCCAAAATAGGTTCATTGTAACATAAATAGGAAGGTGTAAGGTATAACAGGAAAAATAGGCATTCAGGCTCAAAATCTGGATCGAGGGATATAATTCACACATAGAAGGTCATGTAGGCTAAAATTGGACCAATATCAAAAACTCCTTATGACCCTTTCCTAGCCAACTATCCTACAACCTAGGCAAGACTAACCGAGCAAGTTCTAGATTTAGCTTACTAAGAGAAATAAGTAGTATCTCACACACACATGGAATAGAGTTAAAGCACAAGCTACTACCTGTTTGGTTAAAACGATTGTTAGTAATTACAATCATGTCCCTAGTCCTAATTCCTTATCAAGATTCACAATAGTCACACATACACAATTGGAGAGGTATTATCATTTGTCTAAGAAATCAAGAAAAACATGTCAACTTACTTAGATAAAAAAATTTCTCCAAGTTAAACACAATACATTATGAAATAAAACACAATGTGTCTAAAGATATTGGATCTACTAGGAACAAGACTCTGGGGAAAAGAGGCACGACAGTAAAAACCTCAAGAGGATATCAAGACCCACAAGTAGCCACACCTCAGCTTAAAATCATGCATTGTCCCCAATGCATTAGTACTATACAAAACAAGAGAGTTAAGAACATACCTATGGCACCATAGGTGCGAAGATCTGATGTCAATCACATAACACGAATACAAATAAGAAAATACCTTGGGTAACCTCCAAGAAGCACCTAATTTTACATCGCGGCATGACTAGACTTGGTTGTGTACTTAGACTTCTCCAACAAGCCTATAGGTACCTTGATTTCTCAGACTTCATTAAGGTAACCCTAAAAGTTGGCCTTTAAATTAAGAACTGCAATTATTTTTCTTATTTTCCATTATGCTCAAAGGGTAGAGGTAGAAAAATAAAGGACCCAAGAAATAAACGAGGCATGTTGTTCTTCTTGACCTTATATGAGGAATGTAGTTCTTTGATTCTGTCTCAGCAAATTCAAGAATATAGACATATGTTTCCTCCTCCTTGTAATCTTCTTTAGGCTTGGATGGCTCAATCAAGATCTGACAATTCAAACATAATGTGAAAAAATGCTTAGAATGAGGTATAATATGCCCCAACTCAGGATTTGAAATCTTCTTTACATGCCCACATAAATCTAGTATTCTCTCATTAAGAGTTACAGTATCTATAAGAGCATGAGAAATTTTAGATCTCTAATTTTATCTCCTTAAGTAGGGTTTTCAGAATTACTTCTATCTCACTGATAAGTGGTGAATTTACCACTTATTTTAACTCAATATTCATGCACACTACTATGATTTAAATATCTAACTAATACATATTCATGGTAAAAAGCACAAATTCCTATATTTCGCAGGTATATAAATGCTAAGATGAAAAAAAACCCAAATGAGCTGAAAAAAGATCAAAGTTGAAAGTGAAGTAAAAAAATAAGGAAACCTATGCTAACTGGGCCTCAGGTACCACAATTGTGGATTGGATACAATGATCGCGGTAAATCAAGATCAACAGACTACGATTGCTTGAAGAATTAAGAAATTGTGGATTTGCGATTGTGGCAGATCCACCCGTGATCATAGGATAGCAGGATTTTTAGCCAAGGGAAAAGTTGTAAAAGTACATAGCCGACCCTAAATTCCTATTTAAAAGATCAAAGCCCTCATTTTGGGGAGACCATTATTCTACAACACCACCTTCATCCTTAGTTTATGGTTCTTATAATTGCTTATATATTGGAGCAAAAATTGCACTAATCTTGAGCTAAGAAGACATTAGAGTGAATTTTAAGTGTAGATTTGGCATCATCCATTGAAGATTCACTAGATTATAAAGTGTGGTTTTCCCTATATTTATTTTCTTATGGATAACTTTGATGGAAAATTGGTTTATTTGGGTTTATTATCATTTGATTTTCTAGATCTACCTCTTGGGGTTATGCTTGATTAGGGTGCATTTGTGTATGAGTTCTGATTTATTTTTGTAGAATCTAGTTGGTTGATGATGGGTTCTACTATTGCTTGGTTGAATTGGTAGGGATTTGTAGGTGAAATCCCCAAATAGCCAAATGTGTTTGATGGGTGAAAATCTCAAACTCTTGAAAGCCTAAACCATCATTGAAAGAGGGTATGAGTGAAATTTAGTAACCACATCATCCTTGAAAGAGGGAAGTGGGAACCAAGGCTATAGTAGACAATTATTGACATAGTTTGCTAATTTTCACTTTCTTAGAAATAAGGGTGATTATGAGGTTGACTATACTATGGGTATCATCCTAGAAATAGGGATACCCAAATAGAGGTGTTGGGTGGTTTTAATTGTTGCACTCGTTAGGTACTAGAAAGGATCGATGGGTGATATCTTTGAGGCTTTGTTGAAGAACTAGCCTTAAGGACTTTAAACCTTGCCTTCCATATCATTAATGAATAGAATTTTCATAGATTCATCACCTACCCATGCATAACTTACCCCTAGGATAGCGTAATCCCAAGATCCTTGCCTAATTAATTACACTCTAATTATTCTTAGTCTCGAATTAGTCCCTTAGAAGCTCAAGGATTATTCTTACATTAGTAAAAATTGAAAACCCCAAACTATTTTGTACCATAGGTTTGACCCTTGCAACCAACTATTATTTTGAACTTACTTAATCGCCACTCACATTATTCATTGTGGATTCATCCCCGAATCCTAGTTGGGTAAATATATTGACAAAGATCACCTTGTACTTAAATTGACGTGTAAGTTGAGCATTTGTAAATATTTGCTTGTGATTTTCTTTTATTTCTTTTCTTTGGTAGGTTTTTTTTTTTTATTTGTTTGTCATGGCATCATGCCATGAACTTGAGTTTGGTGGTTGGAGGTCCTACCATGACAATCCATGTCCCTTTTGTAATGGACCCTCTAACTTGGCAAGATTGTCGATATGCTTCTCGTAGAGACATATGTGCACCATTTTTATCTTATAGGGAGTATGGTTATTCCCTATGAGGTGGTTGAGATGGACATTGGAGTAATTATACAAATTTCCCTACCCCTGTTATACTAACCCAAGTGCTAGCTCTTTTTATGTTTTTAATCGGTCTTATAATCAAGAAAAGGAAGAATGAAACACCAAAAATAATTGTGTTGAAGAAATGCTTCAACTAATCTTGGATTGGGCGACATCAAAAAAGAAAAATATACATGACATGCATCAATTTATGGAGGCATGTAACAAGGAAAGAAAGAGGATAGAAGAGATAGGCATGGAGGTCAATCATGCAGGTACTACGACTATGCCCACACTTATAAATGAGATTGACATTAAAGAATCCTCGGTGATTTCCCAACCAACCAAGAACAATATGGTTGAAGATACTGGAATAAAAGACATGGTTTTATAGTCTAAATAAGAATCCAAGCAAATTTCCTATGAAGACTCTAGTCCATTTCAGGATGATGATGCCAATATGGAAGAAACTACGGAATTAAGGGATAGACCTCATTAAAACCATTTTTCAATAGTTTTTGTAGTAGATTTAATGAAAGTCCATCTACTCGTGGAGATAATGAATTTTAGGGAGAAAGAACTCCATCCCTATATTTTTTAGTTTGAAATCCCAAAAGAGCACATGAAAGTCCCATACTCAAAGGTCAAGGAGCATAATTTCTAAAGTTTATATAGTGGCCTATTGATGTTCTCACCTTTACCCAAGGATCCAACTCAAAAATTTTATATGAAGTTGGGTAAAAGGTTCAAGTCTTCGATGTGGCGTGATAGAACATGTGTTGTCATGCCCCTACTTTTTCCCAAAAAACATAGAAAATGGAATGATCAAAAGTTGGAAAAAAGGTTTAAATCATTTAAGCAAAGACACAAATGAGGATTAAAGAGGCATCGTGCCACGATATTAAATCAAGCGCTTGATGGGAGGGAATCCACTATTTCATATTCACATTTATATTCTTTTGAATAAGTCACATAATTTTAATATGTTGTAGGTGTTATGGACATTGGAAGCTAAAACCAAGGGAAAACACGGATAAGAAATATAGCATCCATGCAGAAAAACAAAGCAAAACAGAGGAGCAGATGGCCTCAGCTACCGTGATCGCCGGTTGAGGTCTCTACAAGTCCTTAAGTTGGGTGTGTGTGGCATTACCATTGTGTGTATTCATTGGTTTGAAATACTTGAACTTAGTCACGCGAAGCATGGAAATTTTGTGAATTAATTGTTTTCATTTGTACTTTTCTTGTTCTTTTCATAATGATAATGGATGAGCTTTTCCCTATGATGAATTGATTGAAGATATTCTTAAGGGAAGAGTATCGTGATTAAGTTTAGAGTAACGGATGCAGAGGAAGCCTTAGTTCCTGTAGCATTAAGATCACAAATACAAGGGAAGTCTAAGTACCTGTGGCATTGTCAATTTTTGATTACATGCATACCATTGGTGAAGTCTGAGTAGCCATATGGTTGGTTCGCCCATGTGAAGCCAAAATGTGAGACCAATTCTTGGGTTGTTGCCATGGGTAGCAACTTGTGCTTGGTAAAAATGCAAAGCAAAAACCCCCTCCGTCCAAAATTTTTCAAAAATCACGAGCGTGGATGTGAGCGACATTATAACAATTATTTTTCACTTTTTGTGAATCCAAACTTTTGACTTGTAAAAATTGGTTGATACTCCATTTTTTTCTCTAGCGCGAGGGGCAATTGAGCCTTCTTGGCAAGATGCATGCCATGTGTGGTGAGCTTATTTCTCTAAATCTCATGTGTACTTGAATTATTTATAACTTGCCCCATTATTCTCTCAAGGTTAGTTTTGATTATATTTGGTTAGGGAGATGATCTTAGGCCATCTTTGCGACATTGGAAGTCCACTTTAGCCTAAAAAGCCTACCTGTACATAGATGTTACCCCTATTCACCCACTTTGAATCGTTGGACCTTTCTTTGGAAAACACATTGTAAGTCGTGATCCTTTAAATTCTTATCCTTCTTTTTAACCCTATCCTCCTTGGCTTAAAAATGCAATCTAAGGCTAAAAACCTAAGTTGGAGGGTGGTTAAGATTATAAGAGGTAACTTTAGGCCTCGAGAATGTAAGTTAGTCCCTAGGAACTAAATTTTGACAAAAAATGAATAGGAAAAAGATGGGAACCAAGAAAGAAAAGAAAACATGAAATGCACAAGGCAAAGCAACTAAAAGAAGATGCTTTAAAAAAGATGGGTGAATCAAGGTAGTAAAAGTAGGCGCATGCTTAATGAGTGAAAACAAAAGAAGTGTCCCATGGTCAAAAGTTGGAAAAAAAGTATAATGTAATTGTTTAAGGAGGGTATAGTCACTTTGTTCCCAAATAATATCCTACCCTACTTCAAACCTACATTAAAAGCTCAAAAAGATTTTTGAGATATCCAACAAAGTGCATTGGATGTAGGGGCATTTGCGAATAGGGGAAATCCTATGGAATGGTAATTGTTAACATCGAGAGTTCTTGAGAGAGAGAGAGAGAGAGAGAGAGTTTCGTACTTAAATTCCTTGTTGCATATTTGGTAACTGGGTTTGTGTAATTTTTCTTCTTGTGAGGAGGAATGTAAACAAGTTGAGGTGGGTGATTTTTCATCTCCAGAAAAATGAGGCAAAATGAGTATAATGTAGTTGGGGTCAAGGAGGAGTCATTTATTGAGTATTAGTGATTGTTGTATGATTTCTCTTTAAAGTCTTTTGCATCCTGAAAAATTACGTGTTATGTTGAGGGGTGTCGTGAAAATATACCTGCCCATGTTTGAAGAGCTATTTGTAGTAGTAATCAATTTGAAGTCCTCATGATCATTTGGGTCATCTAATTTGGGAATAAAAGTGCATTGTCTCATGATAAAAGGTAGTATTGCTTGAGGACAAGCAAAGCTTTAAGTTGGGGGTGTTGATGAGTGGTGAATTTACCACTCATTTGCACTCAACATTCTCTCACACAACTATAATTTGAATGTCTAAGTGAGACATATTCATGGTTAAATGCACTAATTCCCATATTTTCCAGGTCTACAAATGCTGAGACGAATAGTTGCCAAATGAGCTGAAAAAAGATCAAAGTGGGAAGAAAAGTGCAAAAGCTAAAAAACCTGTGCTGACTGGGCCTCAGTACCATGATCGTGTATTGGCCACTTTGATCACGGTAAGTCAAGAAGTCAGCATCTATTGAAGAATTCAGCAATCATTGAGTCATGATCGCGGCATATCAACACGCGATTGCAGGATAGCGAGATTTTCAGCCAAGTGCAAAGTTGTAAAAGCACATAGCCGACCCAAAATTCCTATTTAAGAGATAAAAACCATCATTTTTAGGGGAACATCATTCTACAAACCTACCTCCCATCCATATTTTAGGGTCTTTGTAATTTCTTGGAGCTTGGAGCAAAAATTGTACTAATTCTAAGCTAACAAGACATTAGAGTGACTTTTAAGTGTAGATTTGACATCATCCATTCAAGATTCATCGGATTATTAAGTGTGGTTTGCCCTATCTTTATTTTCATTTTGATAACTTTGATCGAAATATTGGTTTATTTGATCTTATTATCATTATGATTTGCTAGAACTACCTCCTAGGGTTATGCTTGATTAGGGTGGATTTGTGTGTGGGTTGTGATGTATTTATGTAGAATATAGTAGGTTGATGATGGGTTATACTATTTCTTGGTTGAATTGGTTGGAATTGTTGGATGAACACCCAAAATACCCAAATGGATTTGATGGGTGAAAATTCAAAACTCTTGAAAGCCTAAACCATCATTGAAAGAGGGGTTTGAGTGAACTTTTGGAACCCACATCATCCTTGAAAGGGGGATGTGGGAACCACGACAATAGTTGATAATTATGGGCATAGTTTTCTAATTTTCACTATCTTAGAAATGAGGGTGATTATGAGGTTTACTATACCATGGGTATCATCCTAGAAATAGGGATACCCAAATTAAGATATTGGGTGGTTTTAATTGTCGCACTCGTTAGGTACTCGAAAAGGTCAATGGATGACATCTTTGAGGATTTGTTAAAGAACTAGCCTTATGGACTTTAAACCTATCCTACCACATCATCAATGAATAGAATTTGTACCAATTCATCACATACCCATGCATAATTAGCCCTTGGATAACATAATTCAAAGATCCATGCCTAATTAATTACACTTTAATTATTCGTAGTCTAGAATTAGTCCCTTACAAGCCTAAGAATTACTCTCACATTAGCAAAAATTAAAAGCCACCAAACTATATTGTACCATAGATTTGACCCTAGCAAGCACTATTATTTCAGACTTACTCAATCTCCACTCACATTGTTCCTCATGGTTTCGACCCCAACTCTTATTTGGGTAAATATATTGACAATGACTATATTGCACTTAAATTTATGTGTAAGTTAAGCGTTATCACTCACACCACCCATAACTAAGTTGCTGGGCATTACATACAATAGAGTTTGGATTCAACTCCACTTGTAGGTAGTAAATATCTAGGCCAAACCTGTAAACCTTTTGAATTAACTTATGATTGTTGTGGACAAGGTGTGTTACTATTTCTAATAGGATATCTTGTTCTCACACACTATATTTTCCACACTCCTACTATAATGTATCATATCAAAGGAAAAGAATCAATAAATAAAGAGTCATTATCTCTCCATACTTCCTCAGGCCAGGTTGACATCTCTAGAATAGTAGGTGACAAAACAAAACAAATAAAATAAAATAACACACTATAACTCTAATAACTTTAATCAAGAATTTTGCGACCGTATTCCTAGAAAATAACACCAAAATTTGATTGCACGAAAAATACACCTCCAATTAAAGGATAAAGTAGTCGCTGTCAATAATAGTAACCTAACTAGGTTGGGATTGATCCACAATGAATACGCAAAAAATATATCTCAAACTTGTTACTATCACCAGGCAGTGTGGGAAAATAAAATAGGGGGATTTGAAGTAACTTGCTAAAAGTCACAAGGCTTGGTTGCTTTTTGTTGTAAATAATCTAATAAGACAAAAACTAGGCTTGTGTTCCCCTGGATTCTTAACTCAGTAGAGTTATTATACACTGTTGAACTATTCCAATATCCCGCATGCAGAATCTATAAGTAATGTACCATTAATAGCCTTTTGGACAAGATGACATATTTACTCTTTACATTTTGAGTCTCAGGATGTCACCTTACTAACCCTTATCTTGATCCCAATTAACTATAACCTTTTGGGTCTTTAGTTATTAGATGATAGTTAACGATCTTACTTAGATAACACCTAGTAGCGTGGATCGACTATTAATCTTTAAAATACTTTTGTGATCTTATTTTCCTAGTCACTACTCCTCTTTTGGAGTAAGTAGCATTAATCTAGGTGGGATCTTAACATTAGCCACCACTAAAAAATTAATAAGAACGAAGAGAACCCAATACATTCAAAAATCATTATTTAGAACAACTCGGAACTTCCTCTACTTCATTAATCTTCCAGGGTTCTGACAACCCTAGCTAAGGGAATTAGCCGCTCATAGTTATGATATCAATCATGGAATCGACAAACCTAATTGCAAAATCAATCTCAGAATAATAAGAGAAGAAATACCTAAGTTGTAATTGAATAACAAACAAAGATGGTTGAGAACATGGCCCCAAAGGGTCCTCCTTCTCAATCAATCAATATGTGAATGTGTTTTTCTGAATATGTAAATAGAATAATCTAAACAAAGACTAAAAGGGTATTTATAGATTACAATAAACCCTACAAGTCAAATCCTAAATAAAATGGGGAAACCTAATTTCCCATACATAACCGGACTTAATAATATTATAGGAGTGTAATTGGGATACATGAAACCCTAGGAAATGATTTTGGAATGATCTAGGAAAATCACTGTCGGTAGCCACATGCAGTTTGCACCCGCGATATGGCCTATGGCTCAGGTACTACTTACGGTCCTGATCCTGAGCATAGGTATAGACCGCAGGTACAAGTTTTGTAGCCTAGCTCTTGGGATTTTGGCCTCCGGCACTTGCTTTACCTACACGCGGACTGTATGTGCTACTTGCAGTCTGCAAGTTGACTTAGTAGGTGAAAAATTCCCCACCATCAGATAGATAATTGAATTATATTTCCAATGATACCAATTTTTCCTTAATCCGATTTCGAGGTGAAATGTTTTGGCTAAATTACTAAAGCACTTTTAACTCTCGGGATCTTCAACTCTGGCACTTGCAATAAAGCTTTAAATCTTCAACTTTCATCACATTCTTTGGTTACCCATAATTTCTCCCATAAGTAGTCAAAACCACCTTTTTCACAAAATTAACATCCAAAACATGATTTCCCACAAAATACTCCAAAAACTCCTCAAATCAAACAAAATAGACTTAAGTACATGTATATTCTTACAATTTTAAGCATCTTAAGTGCCTTATTTCTATAACACATCAATGATTATGTAAAATACAATAAAATTATTTCAAACTGGTAGAAAATCATAATTTAGAGCCAAATTATAGTACATTTCAATAAACTGGTGAATTACATGAATTTGACCACGAGGATGAATTGAACTTGGGAGGATATCATTCTATCATGGTTAAATGTATAAATTTGATAGTTTAACATAGCAATGAGTAAACATGACATGGGTGCTTGAAAATTCATGCAAATAGGAGCACGATTCATATGATTTAGTTCATAACTTGATAATTTAACATAGAATCAATTGAATATGACATGGGTAATTGAAATTCGAAGCATGAAAGAGCCTGATTCACATGGGAACACATGTTGACATGACTTGAATTCAATTACTGAGAGAACATAGATTAAATTAATAATTTACATAGATAATTTCAGAAAGAAGATTTAAAAGTTCATACCTAAAAAAAAAGGATTTTGAGACTCTATAGGTGAAAGGAACCCATTAATGAATACCCACCTACCTAAATGTAGAAGCCTTGGATAAATTTCTTGGGATTGAACTTGAACTTGAAGAACCCTAGTTGGCTTTGGGGAGAAAGATATTGCCTATTTTTTCTCTTTGATAAATGATTTCTGATTTATGATAGGTTAGGATAATATTTAAAATTTATAACTGTTGTTTGGAGGGTGAAATAACGTAGTTTTGGGGTTGAAAGAGTGAGAAAAGACAAAAAAAGCTTAGCAATCATATGAAAAACGTCTGGAAGCCATCCCAATGACTTAAGTCACGACTCGTAAGGTCTGGCTAAGAGTCATGGCTTGAGACATAGTCAAAAACCCATTTTCAGTCTTTACTGCCCAGTTACGACTCCCTCCTATCGACGCATAATGAGACATTACGAGTGGTAGTATGGGTAGCTTTGACATAGCTTCAGTATTTTGGCCATAACTTTTAACATTTATATTAAATTAAGGTGAAGTTAATTTTGTGGGAAAGATAATTCAATTTTCTAGATGTTATTGGGTCTTGTGTTAGAAAATTCTTAGTAGAACAAAAGTCATGCTCATTTAAACATGACTATAGTTATATACATCCAAAGAATTTAATCACTGAGGGATATTTTGACTTTTGTATAAGCTAGAAGCTATTTGAGGACTTAATAAATATCTAATTCATTAATAAAACCACAAAACATGAGTCTTGATTCCTGGATCCTTTACTGGTCAGGCTACGGGTCCATATAACAATTCATAATGTCTTACTACGAGTCATGTGTTGGACTCGTAACCATTGGAATGGATTCTTGGCCGAGCATTGTTGTGACTATGATCACTCGTAGTGACTCAAAAAGACTGATTATGGGTCATTACGTGAGTGGTAACCATTGGCAGCTGATTGATACTTAAAGGGGAAATTTCATAACTTCTTACCATGATATTAGATCGAGGCGGGACTTGTAGGGTTGGAAAGATAACTTCAAAGGCTATCTCTTGAGAGATTTAGACCATGAAATCTTGGGGTTTTACATATCGGTTCATGACAAGAGTTGTTTGATAAAATAATATATTGGGTTAACAAATTGTAGGGGCATGTTGGTGAAAATTATAATTACTATTAAACAAGAAATGAATAAAACAAAATTATCTTCAGATTGATGCACCGATATTTTGATCTCCGTAAGGAGATTCAAGCCCATTGCAGCAAAACTTTTCACTGATCCAACAATAATCTTCATATTTTTTCCAAGTCAAGATACAATAGCCAACAAAAATGTATAAATCGATAAACTCTGAACAAGAGTTGGTCTAAAAATCAAACACAAGAACATCTCCATCTTCTTAACTTTTTTATGCACAATAGTTTTCTTGTACTCAATATAATGTAACATTATTATTATTTATAAGAGGAGAGTTCTTCCATGTAATAAATGTCAAGAATGTGGGATAGTAAAATTGATAGATAAATGACCCGACCCGACCAGGATCCTTGTCATAATGAGCATCCCAAGCCTAACCAGGACTGAAGACCACCCCCGATACCCAACCCAACCAATCTATGCATATCTTGAGTCGAATGAATTTCAAATGTATAAAAAAATAGTGTTATTGTGAAACCTAAGACTCTAGGACAGGTATACAACCGTGACCACCTAAATGAGTCCAACCTTCCGATACCAACCAACAACCATGACCAAACATAAACATAAGCCAAGACCAAAATAATAACCAAACTAAGTTCTATAACATAACATAAAAGGATGGAATAGTGAAATATTTAGTCCAATGATATTATCCCCATACCAATGTAAATACTAAGGCTGACACCACTACCGATATTGCCTACACCAACCCATAGTAGTTCCACAAAAGCCTCTAACCAAAATAAAACTAATATCCTATTAGGACATGCCCCCAACCATAGTCAAAAACAGTATCCATAAGATATCTAAAGTAATAAAAAAACATCTATGAACATGAAACAGAGCCTTTAGAAATTGAAAGCTCACCACTTCAATCCAGTAGTTGATCCCAAAATTCAACCACAAAGAAAGAAAAATAGAACGGTCGGTTCCTACATCGCGTAGGGATATAGCAACTTGAGGACGGGTTAGTGGATGAATGCTAGCAAGTACTCATAATAAGGTAAAGATAACTCCATCAAGTAAAACCAAGTAAACCAACCATATGCATATAAGCCATATATATATATATCCATGCTGGGAAGTGCAATCGAGTTTAGCATGCCTTTAAAATAAGAAACCTAGGTATGTAGTCTAACCGTCTTAGAACCACCCATGGGCTATATGGGTCCAGTGTAACCCCCTGAACAGGACCTAATACGTGTAGCATCACAAATTGGAGAAACCATATGAGTAAGGGATTCCCGAGTACCCTTCTTTCTCCATGATACATATGTACAGTGTACTTAGAGGATTCCCATGTACCTTATAGTATCATATATGGTCGCTATGACCAACCCCTTATATCTGCAAACATAAGTTTCCAGTGCCTGTCCATTGGATTGCAGCTTCACGATTAGCTATCACACCCCACTAATTTTTTCAAATTAAAACTACCATTATTCCATTATTAACTAATGGTATAAAAAGTGGTATCGTCATACCGACTATATCTTGCAAGCAATGTCCTTAGACAACCATTTTATGTAAAGGGATTCCCATGTACCCATAGATTGCATTATTAAGATAACCATTTTATGTAAAGGGATTCCCATGTACCCATAGATTGCATTATTCAGATAACTTGGGGGAGTCCTATGTACCACACAAGGGTTCCATTATTAGGTTATCTTGGGAGAATCCCATATACCAATTTTAATTACCAACTAACTAATCCCATGCAAACAATTATCCAAACCACAATTAAAGAATGTAAAAACATAAAAAAACATGGGAAAACCATAACCAAACATTTAATACCAAAACCCCAACACATATTTTAAAATCCCAAGATCATACAATAACCATGCCATGAAAACATTGTATAATTCATGCCTTTAGTTGGAACTAAAAATGAGGGAGAAGTATCTTGCCTTAAATTGAGAAGCTGATGGAGAAAAATACCCAATCAAGCCCCAAATTGATTACCTTAGTGATACCCTAGCCTTCGTTTACCCAAAAGCCTAAGAGAGAATTGTTGACTATTTAAGAGAGTTTTCTAAGTGATAATGAATAGAATAATAGGGAAAATAACCTCCTAAGTTGTTTAGAAGTCGTGGTGCCTTAATAGGTTAAGTAGGAAAATGTTCAAATTTCCCTCACTTAAATTGCATAAAAATCCCATCTTAGGGTACGACTATACCATAACGTTCGTACCCTCAATATGAGTGGTACCCACCATTCATACCCTAGGCATCCTCCTTGGATCCAACACTATCCAACATACAATTTACCCAAGCTAAGTCATACCCAAGCATACGACTAGTATCCTTGACCCGTACCCCTGGCAGAGTAGAATCACAAGAGGTTTGAACATTGTCCACTATATGAGTCCATGGTATGACTCATACCCTTGATTATGACTTATGCCGCGCAACTTGTACTCAGATCCAAGTTATTTTACTAAGTCTCAAATCAAGTTAAATAAAAACCTAAACGAAATGACCCGCATCCAACCATACAACTCGTACCAACCCAAGTCGTACCTATTCCAGAAACCAATCCAACCCACTAACCCACACAATTCAACATACAACCATAGGCATACCACTTGTACCCCATTATATGACTGGGACCCACCAATCGTATGTTCTCTAGAACCCTAAAATTAGGAAATTTTTTTAAGGGTCCCAAACCCACGGTGTTTCAATAAATGAACCTAGAAGTTACATTAGTTACAACACATTAATAAGTAGAATGATGGGTAAATTAAGAATTAGTAGTTATAGAAGTAATAAAAGAAATTATATCTACATTCTACTATAACTAAGGTAAGTGATAACACATATAATGCTCCAATGGATAGGGAGAAAATGCATCAATGAGACCAAATCATTTGACTAATATTGTCGCTAATGGTCATGGAGTAATATGTTAGTAGTACACAATACAATGATACTCCATAAAAGGGCATATCAATATCACATTTTCTAATAATTTCTAATATTAAATTATCCTTAAGACCAATAATCTTACACTCATTTTAATATTAAAGTAAGAAAGTTTATTAACTAAAGGTAGACTATATGCAAATAAAGGTGTGCTCTGCATTGAACCTTCACTTAGTAAAATGTTAATTTTACTCCAAAATTATAGTAGTCTCAAACTTGATGTATAACTTTTTTAAAAGAAATAAAAGGTCACCACATTCACATAATAATAAAGGTGTTTACATGAGCTTTAAGAGCCAACACATTACAACCTCTTGCTATCCAATTTTCATGAGTATTTTTGAGAATGAGCATAATTCTCATGGAAAATGACCTACTTCTACCTTTACATGGATGAAATCTATGGAGAGCGTTCCTGGAAATTTAACACTCCACTCATAGCTGGCTATATATTTTCATTAAGAGCTTGTCAAAATGTATCTTCCTTCATTTCAACAATAACATTGTTATAGTATGTGTTATTGATTTTGATCTACAATTTCTTACACATTAGCACCTTTGACATCTTATACAATTATTTTAATTATGCATGATATCTATCTATCTATCTATCTATGTGTATATATATATATACATACACATACATACATGCACATAATATAATATATATGTATATTAAAAGGTTAACTGATGTCACCCAAAGCTACACCTACAAGAAGTATAAAGCGGTCAATGTCAAAATATAGTAACCAAACTAGGTTGGGGTCGAAACCATAGGGATTAGGCTGGAAATATCTCTTGAACTTGTTGAAATCACTTGGCATACAGAAAATTAAATGGGGGGATTTGTCGTAATTAGTAAAAGTAAAAAAAATTCAATCCTTTTGATTGTAAACAATCTGAAATGATCACTAGGCTTGTGTTCCCCCTTAATTGTAACTCTATAGGTTTATTGTACTCAATCTAACTCTCTCACTACCATGCATACAAAATCTGACTAGTTATGTATCACAAATAGTCTCTCGATACCCTTTGGTGAATCACACATATCTTCTCTCGGTCTTAGAGTGTCCTATTACTAACACTTATCTTTCATCCCAGTTTACCTATCTCCTCAGGATCTCAAGTTATTAGACAAGGGTTTATAGCCTTAAATCACTGTTGTGATCTTCTTTTCAAATATCTACCTCTTTCTCTATAGTTAGTATAGAATACAAATGGGTTCATAACGTTAGAAACCATTAAGAAAGTAATTAAAGTAAAGATAATCATAATACATGCAGCAAAAATAATCTAGAAGGATCTCACACTTCCCCTACTTAGTTATTCTACCTGGGTTCCCAAAACCTTAGCTAAGGGTATTACCTACTCATAGTCGAAAAAATCCATGGAATTAAATAAAATAAGTATAGAATCAGAATCAATCTCACAATAATATATGAAGAAAACCCAAAGTCTCAAATCAATTATTCAACCACAAACCAAGAACATAAGAATCCAAGGATCAAAAGTCAATCTTGAAATCAAAACTATGTTTGTGAATAGTATAAGTGTGTCAAAGTGTGTAAACTAATTCTCAAGGGCGTCTCCTAACTAAATAACATCAAAAGAGTATTTATAGATTACTTAAAACCCTATAAAGTCCAAACCAAAACAAAATAAGAAACTAGGGTTGGTGGCCAATTACGACGCTACCTACGGGCTATAGGTGGTTCCTATGGTCCGGTAGGTAGAAGGCTATAGGTAACAAACCAATTTTACCACTTCAGATTCTCTAGGCATTATCTTCTAACCCCTATACCCTATCACGTACGCCCATTCGATGATACATATGCCATGTAGGTGCCAACGTCAGTAACCTAAAATTCAGGTATCAACTTCTTTTGTTCTATTTAGCTCCTAAAACCCGGTTTCCTGCAAAACACAACACAAAATCACATCATATCTAACAAAATGGCCTAATTAACTGCATATTTTTATAGTTTTAAGCATGGAAAGTGCCATGAAACCATGGAATATGAACACCCTAAACTTAGAATATTTGCATATCCTCGAGCAACAAAAACACAACAAAGAACACAAAAATGCTTAACCAAGAGAAACCTAAGACACTTACGACAGTCAATATCAATTTAAGCTCAAGAACATCACCCCCTCTAATTTTAACACTTCAAACCTAACTGTGCGGATCTATGTATTACAACAATGTGATGCAAGGGAATCAATTTATGGCATTACATTAACATCAAACAATCATGCTTATGTACAAGTTATACTATTCGAACAAATAGTCAGTTAGCAATACAACTCATGCGCCCTCACAACAAAGAAATCCCATTCACTCTATATGATAATAAATGATAATGTAGGGACGATCATGAGACACTCACAGCCACAAAGAATTTCCAACAATGTGCATCGAATGCCATAGGCTTGCCCTTAGTTTCTTCATCTTAACTTTTTGATAATCAGGTTAGGATCACTATAGGACTTTACTCGGCCTATAACATGGGCTTTGGGTCTGGTATGGTACATATGGGACTTTAGTGACTAAGACTCCTTGGCATTACAATTAATTTAAAGGGTCCACTTGTTCACAAACTTATCTTTTATTCCACCCTTATTTCTTCTTTTTATTCTTTTATTGCTCATTCAGGTTGGGTGCGGTTTATTTTATTTTTTCTTTTTCTTTCTCTTCTTCATTTTGCTTTTCTTTTTCTATTTTTTCTACCACACCAAACCCTACTTTCTTTTCTTTTATTTACACCCTTCTTCATACCCATTTCTAATCACACACCCTTATGATAGCCACCTCAACTTAGATGATTTGCTTGAGTTGAGGTGTACTATTTCCAAGGAGGACCAGAGCTAAAACATGTTCATTGTAACTAAAATAGGAAGTTTAAATGTTAAAACAAGAAAAATAGTCTATTAGGCTTAAAATTGAGATCAAGGGATACTTATTCCCATCTGGAAGGTCATTTAGGCTGAAAGTAGGCTAATTTCAAGAATCACCTATGATCCTTTCAAAATGGACTATCCTACAACTTAGGAAAGACTAACCAGGCACGTTCTAGATTCAACACATAATGGGAACAAAGAAAGCATCGCACATACATATGGCATAAGGTTGCATCACAAACTACCACCTATCTAGTTCTTGCAAATGCTACTATGATTTTTTTGTCCCTAATACTAATGTAATTACAATATTGACGATGGTCATACATATATGTACACGTCACACAACTCAAAACATATTTTTTGGAGAGGAATCATTTTTCTTATGCATTTACTTAAGCATTAACAAATTAAACACATCAACTACCTTAGGTACTAATTTTTTAACCTAGATAAGCAAAGAATACACAATATGAAAAAAACACAATAAGTGCTAAACATGTCCGCTTTACTAAGAACAGACTCGGGGAAAAGAGACCCATCAATAAAATCCCTAAGAGGACATTTTAACCTACAATTAGCCCACCCCCATCAAATCAACATGTATTATCCCTAATACATTAGGCAGCTACAAAGTAAGAAAGTTTGGAACATACATGTGGCACCTTAGTTTCGTAGATCTAATGTCAATCAAACTAACACAAAGTAACACAGATGAAAAAATAACAACATACATTAGATTGGCTCCTAAGTAGCACCTGATTTAAAATCTCAGCACAACACGGGTACCTTGATTACTCAGACATCACCAAGGAATCCTAAGGGTTTGCCACCAATTTTTCTTTCTGGTTTGAACTTATAAATTACACCCCTAATTTTTTTCAAATTCTCTACAATGCTCAAAGGGCGGTGGTATAAAAACAGAGAAACCAAGAAATAGATGTGGCATGTTTCGATTCTTGGCCCTTGAGTGAGTAATATAATTTATTTATTTTGGCACAACAAATTCAAGAATATAGACATTATTTTTCTGCTTTTTACAGTCTTCCATAGTCTCAGATAGATCGATTAATATCTTACTATGCAAACATAATATGGAGAAATGATTAGAATGAGGTCTGAAATGTCCTAACTCATGAATTGTATTATTATTTACACCTCACATAACTCTAATGTACTCCTCTCAATAGTGACAACATCTATAAATGTATGATGAAGTGTTGAATCCTCCAATTTTAGCTCCTCAATTTTTCTTACAAGTATTTTTTCAGTCTCACACAACTTATAACTAAATTATTGGACGTTACATGCATCAACCTTTGAATTCAAGTCTCCATTTTAAGTTTTGAATATCCAAGATAAACATATAAAACTTTTGAAAGAACTCATGTTTGAATTTTGCAAGGAGTGTGAATATTTATAGCATGCTCTCATTGTGCTCCCACAATATATCTATCACATTCCTACAATAATGCAATATATTAAAAGGATAAGGATCAATAAAAATGGAGTCTTCATCACTCAACACTTTCTATTATAACGATGTCATATCAAGAAGAGTAGGAAAATATAAGAAAATAAAAGCTGAATACTTCAACAACTCCAATCAAGAACTCCGCAACCGCATTCCCGACATTGGCGCCAAAATTTTTATGTCGTCCAAAACTACACCTCCAATAAGTATAAAGTTGTTGCTATCAAAATATACTAACCCAAATAGGTTTGGGTCAAAACCAAAAGGAATAGGCCAGAAATATCTCTCGAACTTGTTGAAATTACCTAGCGTAAAGTAAATTGAGGATTTTAGTAATAAATAAAAGTAACAAAAATTGAATTCTTTTGGTTGTAAACAATCTGAAACATACACTAGGCTTATGCTCTTCTTGGCTTCTAACTTCGTAGGTTTATCATGCTCAATCAAACTATCTCACTACTATGCATATAGAATTTGACAAGTTATATCGCACTAACAGTCTCTAGACACCCATTGGTGAATCTTACTCATCTCCTCTAGGTATCAAAGTGTCATATTACTAACTCTTGTCTTGGATCCTTATTTAACTATCTCCTCTCGATCTTAAGTTATTAGATGAGGGTTGATATCCTCAAATCAATGTTGTGATCTTTTTTCCCAATCTCTACCTCTCTCTTGAGTTAGTATGAAATACAGGTAGATTCTTAATAGTTGTAACCATTAAGAAAGAAATTAAAGTAAAGAAAATCACAATATATGTAGAAACATTGATATAGAAGGATCTCACACTTACCCTACTTTGTTATTCCACCAGGGTTCTGACAACCCTAGATAAGAGAATTAGTCATTCATAGTTGCGAAACAATCTATGAAATTCAGTAAAGAAAGCATAGAATTAACCTCACAATAATAGATGAAGAAAACCTAATGTATCAAGCCAATTATTCAACAAGAAAATAGAACATAAGAATCCCAAGAACAAAAGTCAATTTTGAAATCAAAACTATGTTTGTGAATATTATATGTGCATCAATTTGTGTAAACTAACTTCAAAGGGAATCTACTAACTAAAAACATCAAAAGAGTATTTATAGATTATGTAAAATCCTAAAAAATCCAAACCAAAATGAAATAAGAAACTTTGGTCGGTGGCCACCTACAACGCCACTTATGGGTCGTAGGTGGCACCTATGGCTAGTAGGTGGCAGGATGTAGGTAGTAGACCAATTTTGCAACTTTAGATTCTCTGGACTTTGTCTTTTCACACCTATTCCCTGTCTCCTACTCCCAGTAGTCGCACCTATGCCACTTAGGTGCCAAAGTAGGTGACATAAAATTCATCTTTCTATTTCTTTTCTTCTGTTTTGCTCCCAAAACCTGATTTTCTGCAAAACACAACACAAAAACACATCATATCTAAGAAAATGGCCTAAGTAATAGAATATTTTCATAGTTTTAATCATCAAAAGTGTCATGAAATAGTGGCACATCATTAACGCAGTAACTTTGTGGAATTATTTAGTTTTGTAATTTAGTGCAACCACTATTTTTAATTGGATTTCATAACCCAACTAATCAGGTCATGAAGAAATCTACTTAATCCACTTATATAGGGGAACCCAAACCACCTATTTCAAAATATATGTAGAAGTTTAAGAAATTTCATTAAGGATCTCAAACTATGATAAATTAAATAATCTTTTACAATAAAATCATAAATGAAAACACTTTCCATGATGACTTAATTAGACAAATTATGTCATGACTCAACAGTTTAGGTCATGATGGAACCTACCCTGAACCAGGCTTGGTAGGTAAGACAAAAACCTATGAAAGAAATGAAGAATTGTAGTACCAAATAAATAAAACAATTACGAGATTCCAAGAGTGAATTCAGAAGTAGTACTACAAATGGTATAAATGCAATGCAATGATCTAGGGATAATACTATAAACTATCACTTGACTTTCGTATACACCTTGCAAACCTCAGAACTTCATATAGGACCATAAGGATTCACAACCCATATACTCTTACAGTTTTAATATCATATCTCTATCACCTTACTGGAAATGACCTTGGTTAAGGGTTCTTAATATATCACAATCATCTTGCCAACAAATAATGATGGCCAAGGATTTTATAAAATGTCTCAATCAACCTGTAAGTAACTGACCTCGACTAGGGTTTTATAAAATATTTCTCTTAAAATTAGAGTTTGTCAACGGTAACAATATCTCATGAATATGTATGTATGAAATGGGAATGTAATGCTCATAACCAATCAATATAAAGATGATAATTAATTCAATATAGGTAAAGAGCGCTCAAAATCAACTCATCATATTAATAATTCATGATATAATCCCACACTTAGCACTACTAGAAGATATAGTCAAGTAAGACATCAATAATACCATTTCAAAAACTTCTCTCTTGGGTATTACTATCCTGATAGACAAAAATAATGCTCAATTATGCTTATAATATTTATTCAAGATTCTGTACAGACATCGCGATAGTAAAATAGCATTTAATGCATAAATAAGGCCTAGAAATATCAAATAAGGCCCACACTGAAACATCGCACCAAATATAATCTCTCAAGTTATCAACTATATAAATATGAACCCTTACATAGACAACATAATAATAGTAATAAAAACTCAAAATACAAATCCCATACCTAAATCCCTAACCCATAGCATATTTCACAAGAAAATTTAACAAGCTAATCCAGTCCGTTGAAAGGTAATTCATAACCTACCTCAAAAAATTAAATCTAAGCCTAGACCCTTTAATGCGAGTTTTTACTTTATGGATGGTCCCATAATGAACTAAATATCAAAAATATAATCTACACATCAAATGAAAATTAATGACACTCATACCAGCTATATTTAAATAGAATCCAAAATTAGCTCAAAAAATGGGTTCAAAATCTAATAGGGCGAATCTAAAATTTTATCATAGAAAGATGATACTCATATCAAAAGGAGTCTATATTTTAATACCCATGTAAAAATGTGGTGAAATCAATCTTCAATTGAATTAAACCCAATGTAACAAATCCCAAAAATCCAAGCTGAAATCACCTATATAAAACCAGTTTGAAGATAAAATTGATAGGGAATTATAGAAATAAGTGTTAAAAGGTTTCCCAAGTATGAATAGTGAAGTAATCCCTTTCAAAATGCTTTTATAAAAGCTCTCAATTCCAAAATAGTGAAAATTGTAAAAATGAGCTATACATATTGTTCAAATGAACAATAATTTGCTAAGACGGTTAACTCTTCATATTTGTGAGGGTCAATGCTGAATGAATAATAAATTGGTCTACATACTCATGGTCAGCCACTTCATGTTCACTGAGGCTAATTACCCAGACCACTTGCATTCGTGATGGTCCTTAAGAAATCACAATGAATCAAATAGATATGATACCTAGTGTTACCCTTTGTGAATTCGATCCCACCATTCTATTTTCAATGAAGGACACTTCCTTTCTTTTTTGAAAAACAATGGCCCATGTTCATGAAGAAGGTTTTGCTGAATTTTTTATATTCTGAAAACCTCCAAATGGAGCCTCAAGATTCGTTTGGGATGCCACCAAAACAAACTATATATACCACTTGGCTATTTTGATGTTCTAGATTTAATGGCATCATCAACTTTTTTAAAAGAGGTAAATTTCAACAAGTTAGCCCTCGAGACCCCTATAGGATTATTTTGGATAGTCTTTTCAAATGCGTTAAATGCAAAGAAAGGCTCAGGACCTAAAATAATCATGTCCCTAACCCAAATTTGATATTTCAAATCTAATGGTACTGTCCGAATCACCATCCAATGATTAAAACAATCAATATTGATTAAAATCAAGCTTAAGTCCTTAAAAGCCTTTAAAGTCTTAAACTCGCCCAATTCAATTTTGGATCCATCGTAAACCGTACAAATAGCCCCCGTAACTCACAAATAGCATATAACAGCTATGAGGAATGGCTAAATGGGAAAAACACATAAAAAAGGAAAAATTCACAACTATGATCGTTACATTATACACCACTAAAACATAAGTTCATCCTCAAACTGAAAAATAACTAAAGTACCTGAAGCGGTGAAAAGTTGGGGGTATCTACATCACATATCATAGTTGACCTACCAAATAGTCTCCTTAATAGTGTAATGTCTCTATTACACCTTCATTAAGTTAATATTCTTAAACCTTAACTTCCTAGTCTTCCTAGGATAACAATGGGATCTTCCTTGGGAGATAAATTATGGTCTAACACAACAAAATTGCACCAAATCATATGTGCATCATTTAGATAGTATCTCTTCTTTAGGAAAACGTGGAATACAAAATATACAACTGATATATATGAAGGCAAAGCTAACCTTTACGCCATATCCTCATACTTTTAATGGATCTCGAAAGAGACAATAAGCCTCAAACTAAGCTTCCATCTCTAACCAAACCTCATCACACCCTTTATGGGTAAAACCTTCAATAGAACCCAATCACTAACCATAATGACAACATCACTGACTCAATGGTCAGTAAAACTATTCTGCCTACTCGAGGCAGCAACAAGCCTTAGCTATATCAATCTCACTTTATCCATCGAGTCTCTCAACTAGTTTTTTATCCAAGGCCTTACCTTAAAAGAATCAAACTATCCCATGGGGGATCTATATATCCATCCATATAAAACGTCAAAAGGCACCATATAAATACTAGAATGATAACTATTCTTATAGGTAAACTTTTCTAAGGGCAAGGAACTGGTTATAGTGACCACTAAAATCCATAATACATGCTTGAAGTTTGTCTTCTAATACCTGAATAGTCCTCTCAGACTCATTATCCATCTGAGGATAAAAATCTATGATTAAATCAGGTCGAGTATTAAACTCACTTTTCATTAATGGTGGATTTGGAAACTAATGTTGAGGGTTTTGTTGCATATTATTGAGTATTGTATACTCTTGGATTTAATTATGATTATACATGTTTTAAGGATGATTTTACACACGTGGTGCTTGGTAATTATGGTTTAACAAGTAAGTACTTGTTAACCCTAAACATTATGCTTTTTACTTTGGTTTTGGTCTTGGTAATAATATGCTCTCAAAGTGTTTATGAAAATGCCTAAGAGAATAAACTAGTCACAAGTTAAATGATATTTTGAACTAAGGTATTAGCCTAATGAATATTAATGGTTAGTAAATGGTTTTGTGAAGGCCTTATTGGCCATATAATGATTTAAATCATAACTTTTTTGGTTTAACTATCTAAAAGGGTTTGAGTCCCAAAATATTAAATTGATTTATGTCATTATAAGATAACAAGTTTGAGTCCGTAAACTTTGAATTGTATTAGTGTCTCTGTTAGACAATTGGTTTGAGTCCCAAAGTCAAATAAATAATTTTTTGATTGATAATGGCAATGACATGTTGTATTCTTACAAGGCGTGTTGGTATGATGATACCAACAAAGTGCCTTTGGTAACTAGTTGTTTTAATAGTTGTGTATGTGAAAGGATGATTTTAAATTAGGATTTAAAGAAGGATATGTAGGTGAGCCGTAAAAGGGGAATCCAAAGGACTAACACTGGGAGCCACACTAGTTGGTTTGGGTGTTTTTATGATTGGGTGGTTTAAGTCCCCCAATGGATATATGAATGTGAGGTTCGAGTCCCCTATAATACATGTATTGGTGCTTAAGTCACCTAGATTATGTCGAGAGGTTTGAGTCCCCCTTGTAGGCATATACTGTTATGGATTTTTTCTGATTAATGTAGCTACATGCATTGGGGCCCTTCTAGTTAGGGGAGAGAATGGACCATATAGACCTTGGTGCCTTGTTATAGGATAGTTATTCTACACAACCTCAGTTAATATTTCCAAAGATCATGCTAATCTTGTTCTCTATCCCAACATGGTATATATATATGTGTGTATTGCATTGGTTATGGGTATTGGATGATCGGTTCTAAAGTATTGGCATTATTTTATACTTATGCTTGAGTTACATGCTAGCACTCCAACTACTTATCATTCTCAGATGCTATATCACCACGCGATGAAGATTTGTCATTCTATCATACCTCCTGCTCAGTGACTTAAATTCGTTGATAGCTTGTGTTGACTTGAAGTGGTGAATTTCCATACTTCAAAAAGCTCTATTTCTTGCTTAGAGTTTTTTTCATCTTTATTGGTTTAAACTAGGATTTTGGTTTTGGCTATAGTCGGGAGCATGTCTCGATCGGATGTTCTTGTTTTGTTTTACAAGCTTTGTATGGAAAAACTATGGACTTGGGTATGTTATGAAATGATTATGGGTTTTGTTATTATTTTATGGTTTGTAGATTTATTTGATTAAGTATCGAGGGTTATCTCTGATTCTTGTTAGAGTTGGGATGCCCATTATGAAAAGGCCCTGGTTATGTCAAGTTGGTATCAGAGCCCAGGTTCATTGTCAGTTGGATGCCCATAAAGCCGTGTCAAGTAGAGTCTCTTATATAGGTGTGTTGCATGCCACACTTATAAGAGAGAGACTATGAGACATTTAGGAATATTTTACTTTCTTGTTTTCTTACTTTGAGCTATAAATTTAAGGCCTTAAATCCTTCTGATTTCTATTTGCTCATCTTTCAGATCATGCCTCTAAGGCGATTTGATGTTCATGAAAACTCTTCTGTCCCAATAGAGGATAAAATAGATGAAGCTTATCCAACTTTTGAGGTCCAGACATAATCAAAGGTCGTTGTATCTAACTATCCTTGTAGGGTTCCACCTGCACCCACTGATCCTTCTTCTAAGGGTGATACTCATATTTAGTCACCTCAAAGAGAGGCTGCTATTGCTGAGTTTCATCACTTCATTACCATATTGACTTAGTTGGTAGCTTCTTTGTCTGAGCGTGGTGTTCCTTTTACTCTATCTCTTAAGGACACAAGGGTTGGCCAGTTCATGAGGTTGCATCCTCCTATATTTACTGGTACAAAAGTTGAGGAGGATCCTTAAAGTTTTATTAATGAGATGGAGAAGATCTTCTAGGTTATGCATGCTTCTGAGGTTAAAGGTATTGATTTTGCTACCTACCAATTAAAAAATGTGGCATACTAGTGGTATAAAGAGTAGGAATAGTCTAGGGGAGAGGATAATAGTTTTGCTTTATGGGAGGATTTCTCTAGTATATTTCTAGATCGATTCTATCCTCAGGAGTTAAGAGAGGAAAAAATGAAAGAGTTTTTGAATTTGAGGCAAGGAAGGCTTTCTGTCAAGGAGTATTCCTTAAAATTTCATCAATTATCTAGGTATACTCTAGAGTTGGTTTCTAGTATGAGGGCTAAAATGCATAAGTTCTCTTTGAGATTGTCTTATGAGATAATCCTTGAGAGTAAGGCTGTCTTATTGATCAAGGACATAGATATCTCTAGGTTTGTTGTGCATATGCAGGAGGTGGAGAAAGAGAAGAAGAAGCAGACTGAGTATAGTGAGAGGCAAGGGAAAAATTCAGGCCTTCTGAGCAAAGTGGTAAAAATAGTGGTAAGTGGCAAAAAAAGTGGGTAAGTTGTAGTTCATTCTCTATGTCTACCGATCCTTACCCAAAGCCATCAGGTGATCATCTGTCTCAGAATGATGGTAGGGTCTGGGCCCAGGTGTCCATCTCAAGCTAGTAAGGCTTAGTCAGCTCCATTTCATTTTTTTTGTTGATTTAATGTATAGTCGCACTTTGGGTTCTTTTAGAAAGGGTCGAATATATGTTTTTATTATGGCCAAATTGGTCATATGCATCGTGACTACCATGCTAGAATGGCTTTTGGGATTTCAAGATCCCTGTTGGATCTTAATCTTGCCCTACACTAAATGGTGCTGCTTCTACCTCTATTTCTGCGTCTAGTATTGGTATTGGCTGAAATTAGTTATATGCTCTTGTGTCTCATTAGGATTCTGAGACATTCCCCGATATCGTTACTAGTATGTTGAAACTATTCTCCCATGATGTGTATTGTTTACTTGATCTAGAGTCCACTCTTTCTTCTATGATCCTATTCTGGCTTTGCATTTTAGTTTTGCTCTTGAGTTTATTACTGATCCTTTTTCTGTATGTACCTCAGTTGTCAAATCTATGATTTCTAAAAGAGTCTATAGGGGGTGTTTGGTATTTGTTAGTGGTAGACAAAATCTTATGGATTTGCTAGAGTTAGAGATGGTTGAGTTTGATGTCATATTGGGGATGGATTTGTTACATTCGTGCTATACTTCTCTAGATTGTTGGATCCATAAGGTCATTTTTAAATTCCCTAATAAGTTGTTGATTGTATGGGAAGAGATTTTGTTAGTGCCTAAGGGGAGATTCATCTCATATCTTAGAGCCCGGAAGTTGATTTTCAAATAGTGTTTGTATCATCTGGTCTGAGTTAAAGATTCTAACTCGAAAGGTCCTTCTTTAGAATTTTTTCCTGAGGTTGATGGGTTTCCTAAGGTTTTCCCTAATGATCTTCATGGTGTTCCTCTTGATAGGGAAATTTATTTTGGTTTTAATCTTTTTTCGTACACTCATCCTATCTCTATCCCTCTTTATAGAATGTCTCTGGCTGAGTTGAAGGACCTTAACAAACAATTAAAGGATCACTTAGATAAAAGTTATATATATCGTATTGTGTCTCCTTGGGACGCTCCTATGTTGTTCGTGCATAAGAAGAATGGTTCCCTACGGATGTGTATGGATTATCATCAGCTGAATAAGGTAAACGTAAGGAATAAATATCCTCATCCTAGGATCGAAGACTTGTTTGATCAACTTTAAGGTGCAAAGTATTTCTCTAAGAATGAGCTTAGGTCGGGTTATCATTAACTTAAGATTAGGGAGGATGATATCCCTAAGACTGCCTTCAGGACCCGGTATAGTTACTATGAGTGTATAGTTATGTCTTTTGAGTTAACCAATGCCCTGACGACATTTATGGATTTGATAAATAAGGTTTTCTGTCAGTTTCTCAATATGTTCGTCATTGTCTTCATAGATGATATTTTTGTGTCCTATAAGAGTGAGGTAGATCATATCAATCACCTCTGTGCTATGTTGCAGACTTTGAAGGATCAGTATTTGTATACCAAATTATTAAAGTGTGAGTTTTGATTGAAGGCTGTGACATTACTTGGTTGTGTTATCTCTAGTTAAGGGATCATGGTGGATCCATAAAAGGTTGAAGATGTTAAAAAGTAATCTAGACCCACGTCTCCAACTGATATTGGAAGCTTCTTAGGTTTAACCGGCTACTATAGGAGATTTATGGAAAGTTTTTTGACTATAGCTGCCCCATTGACTAGATTGACCTAAAAGAAGGTGAAGTTCTTGTGGTTCGATACATGTTAGGGAATTTTTGAAAATTTAAAGAATAGTTTGACTTCAGCTCTAGTTTTGACCTTTCCTGAGGGTAATGATGGCTTCGTAATGTATTGTAATACTTCTCGTGTTAGGCTTGGTTGTGTGTTGATGCAGCATGGTAGGGTGGTGTCTTATGCTTCTAGACAGCTGAAAGTTCATGAGAAGAACTATTCTACTCATGATTTGGAGTTGTTGGTTGTGGTATTTGCTTTGAAAATTTGGCGTTACTATCTCTATGGGATTCATGTTGATATTTTTTCTGATCATAAGAGCCTCTAGTATGTGTTTACTTAGAAAGAGTTTAATCTTAGGTAAAGGAGGTAAGGCTAATGTTGTTGCTGATGCTCTTAGCAGGTTATCCATGTGGTGTCTCGATCATGTGGATGCGGATAAGATGGAGTTGGTGAATGGCTGTAACACCACACATTCTTAAGCTAGAAATTGAGCTGTTATTTATTCATGTGTAAACTCTAAGTGTGTTATAAGAGTCTACAATGTGTTTTAAGATGTAGGGTCTTAAGGGTTTTTGGGTGGGAAATTTCTAAAATGTCCTCAGCTTAAAAGCTGAAAAATGTGCTAAGGAGGGTACGACTCCTCCCCCCCAAACTCATACGCCAATTATACAAGTGGTACATACTACTAATACCCTAGACAGAATGTTAGACTCAAATTCTATTCAACATATGAGTCTATGTCCTAACTCGTATCCAATCATACGATTGGTACCCTAGAACCATACCCTAGGCAGAATCATCTAGGCTAGATATATGACTTCATATGATTTGGCACTATACATCTAGTACCCTAACATACGGCTAGTAGGATGTCCATTCGTACCTTTGGCAGAAACCAACCAAAACCATATTGATTATCATACAACTAAGGACTCCAAACCGTATCCACATCATACGACAAGTAAGCATAAGTCCTATGATGTCCAGAGGGCTCAAAATCTAGAAATTTCTAAGGGTCAAAACTAGGGTGTTTCAATTCTCCCCCATTAGGATCATTCATCCTCGAATGATGGGTTAAGGAAATCACAATCAAGAGTTAACACATTATTACTCATAAAACTTCCCTTTAACCAAGTTTGAAAGCAAATACATAAAACAATGATATTAAGATCAACACATACCTCAAGCATGAATTTTCAAAATGGGGAGCAAGTGGGGGTACTTGGACTTCATATCCTCTTCTGCCTCCTATGTAGCTTCTTCAACTTTATGGTTCCTCCAAAGAACCTTTACTGAAGAGACATCCTTCATCCACAACCAATGAACTTGATGATCCAAGATCTAAATCGGGACTACCTCATAAGATAAGGAATCTGAAATACCCAATCTTTCTAAAGTAATAATTGATGAAGGATCACCCACACTTCCCAAACATATAGACATGAAAAACTAGATAAATAGAGCTCAAAGTATAAGGAAACTCTAAATCATATTCAACATTACCAATAATATTCAAAACAAAATATGGATCAACATACCGGGGACTGAGCTTTCACTACTTACAAAACTGCATCACTCTTTTCATAGGAGACACCTTTAAGAACACCCAATCTCCCGCTTTAAACTCCAACTCCCCATTAACATCCCAATAGGACTTTTGGTGACTTTGAGTGGCTTTCAACCTAGCATGAATCACATTCACCTTCTCCAAGGCTTGGTGAACCAAGTAAGGGCCAAAGAACTTACCCTGACATACTTCTTACCACCCAATAGGAGAATGTCATCTCCTACCATAAAATGCCTCAAAAGAAGCCATACCAATACAAGAGTGATAACTATTATTATAAAAAAACACTATAAGAGAAAAATGGTTAACCCATGTACCACCATAGTCAATCAAACAAGCACAAAGTATATCTTCTAATGTATGGATGGTCCTTTCTTCTTATCCATCTAAATACAGGTCGAAAGTGGTACTAAGGAACACCTTAGTTCCTAAAACTTTTTGAAATGGCCACTATAAATGAATAGAGAATAGAGTACCACAGTACAAAATGATGGAAACAGGAGCACCAAGCAAATTCATTATATCCGCAAGATACAACTTAGCATAATCCTCCACCAAATAATCTAGTTCTCACAGGTAAGAAGTTAGCAGACTTGGTTATCCTATCCATAATGATCCAAATCAAATCACATTGATTTTTGAGATTGAGGAAGATTGGTAATGAAATCCATATTGAATGCTTCCTATTTCTACTTGGGAAACTCAATCTCTTGGTACAAACCTCTGGGTCTCATATGCACAACTTTCACTTGTTGACACACCTTGCGCTTGGAGACAAAGTTAGACACATCTTGCTTTAGATTATTCCACCAATAGAACTCTTTAAGATCATGATACATCTTCATAGAACCAAGATAAATAGCATAACGAGATCTATGAGCTTAAAAAAAAATCCATTCTCTCAAACCATCTATATCAGGAACACAGAGCCTACCTTAGTACCTCAAGATACCGTCTCTACCAATCACAAAGTCAACCTTTTGTTGACCTATATTTCCTCTAATCATCATCAAATTAGGATCCAACATTTGTTTTTCCTTTATCTTAATAACAAAAGATGACTGCAATACATGATTCACAAATACACCACCATTCTAAAAGTTTGTGAAACAAACTCCAAGATTAGTTGAACAGTGAATGCCCTTTTTATGACTTGAGAGTACCCCCTAGCCGCAATACGATGCTTGGAACCATAAGTAATCCCAAGCTAACCCATGAACTAGCATACTGCTTGAGCAACTGATTTAGAATATATAAAATAGCTAAGTTTATTGTGCGGAAATATTGTCATGGCATAATCTAGATAATTATAATACTAATAAAGTTTACATCCTAATAAAACTTAAGAGAGAAATAGAATTTATATTTGATGATCTAACTGACTATCTATGAAGCCTCTGCTATACTAACTATAAATAGCTGGGACATGCCTCAAACTACCACAATTAAATACATATGAATAATCTAAGAAAATTACATGAACTACTACTAACTGAAGTCCTCAAAATAAAGAACTCATCACCTGCTCGCTGGAAGCTGTAAACTGTCTAATTATGATGTGTACACTACAACTGGTACCTACATTATAAGACAATGTAGCACATATATTTATATGTGGATCAGTACTTCTGGAATATACTAAGTCTGTGGGAGTGAACGCACTAAGTAAAACTAATTTTATATATAATCTAAAAATATGTATTCTAAGTACAGGTAGACTCACCAAGAGACTAAAACAAACTAAAAACTAAGTATCTTAAAGCATGAGTAACAAACACAATCTGATAAGATGGTGAATCACTACACTTAGTTTCTTAAAATCTTTAATTTTGTAAAATAAGTAGAATGGAAGCTGGGAAGCAGTAAATAATGAATATTATATGTAAATATCATGTAAAGCTGAACATGTTAAAAAAATATACTAAGGAACTTGTATGAATTCTGGGTTTGAAACTATGGGATGGAAACTGACACAACTCGTGGATCTGAATATACCCATATACCGAGCATGAATGCATGAAAATATAAAACAAAACATAACATGTGTTGAGATAATTTGATTAACTGAATAACCGATGCCTGTGTGGTTGGATGATTGAAATCCAAGTAATAGGATAACTAATGTCTATATACTGAGTATCTGATATCTAGATATGGACTAACTAATTTATAAAAACTAAATAGCTGATGACATAATACTGAATAACTGATGTTTAAATTCTAATCAACTGGCATTAGAATACTTATTAACTAGTATCTGTAAACTTATTAACTGATATTTTATTAATTATTAACTGATATCTAACTGTTGATCATGTAATATTGAACTGTACATAGTCTGAATAACTAGACTGAAACTATGAAAGTATCCTGTATTTGATATGCCCCAATTTGAGCTAATCGAGGTCCAACTTGTAACCCCAGTGAGAAGGGTTTTAGTACCATGCCATGGGTACTAACACTAGCTATGGGGATCCACTAAAATAGAGTCCCGAGGGACTAGGGAGTCACCCTCTACTGGCAGGTGATCTCATGAGATATGCGTCAACTCTTAAATATCCGGTAGACATCTCACACCTATGCTAGATACATAGTTCTAATACTCAGGGACTATTACTAAAGATCACACCCTCTACTGGTAGGTGATCCCTCATCCTTGGGTTCGCTCGATGCTAACTTCGACTGCTAACTGAACTAACACTTGAATACTAACTGGTGCATACACTAATAACTGATATGCTCAGGTCATGGTATTTTAAAAATAACACTGCATATAAATTCTGAGGTAATTATAAACATATAAATTGATAATTCTCGACATGATCATGGTGTTCTATATATGACATGAAAACCATAATCTGACTAACTTGTTACTTGAAAATGAAAATCATGTAAAACCCATAGGTATCGGGTGTTCATAACCCGCCAGCACTGAATGATTATAAAGAAAATACAATATCAAACTTGCAATACTGTCTATGTAATCATGGTTCGAAGATCCCAGAACATAGACATTTCATCAAACATATGAGAATCATGAACTTGGCCATGGGAATGTCTTAAATCATAGGAAAACAACATGATTACATGGCTAAAATCATAACATTGTAATATAACATGGAATTTAATTGAATGTAGTGTGGGAGATGGATGCTTAAAGCATAATATATCCTAACTTCTCATGGAATTATTCTTAGACATGAATAGAGTCAAACTACGAAGGAAACATATGAATTTAATCCATCTTGAACATACAAAACTCCATAATAAGAGAAAAATCCATTCTTTAGTTGAAAAGAGAGTTTCTCGACTCCATGAATGAAAATGAACCCATGGATGAAAAATCACATACCTTAATTGAATGAATTCTTGAAGAAACTAGAAATTGAAACTTGAATCCTTGAATTGTTGAGGAAGAAAGCTTGAATCTTGGGACTTGAATGATGAACTTGAGAGAGAAAGCCTATTCTTGATGTTTTCCTAAATGTTCTTGAACTTGGATGCTTTAATTCTTGGATTCATGGGAAAAGGGTTTGGATTTTTGTTCTTGGGAAGGAAAGGGTTTACATATGGATTTAATGATGAAAAGTCGGCAAATAATGCCCATTAGGTGTTTTAATTCATAACTTGGATTCCTTGGGAAAGGGAAGATGATTAAAATTCCATTTGGGCTTGTATTAACGGATTTAGTAAAACATTACTCCGTGTCGCAGAGCTAGACACGGTAACTTAGTCCTGCATCGCGGCAGCTTATTGGTTATGACAAAAATGATCATAATTTTTTGCTTGGGTATTTAATTAAGGTAAAATTGGTATTGTTGGAGAACTAATTCAATTATCTATAATTTTGTGGGTCTTGATCTGAAAAGTTCCACATATATAAGAAGTTATACATGTTCAAATTTGACCCTTGTAGAATCAAATACCAAAATTAAGCCAAATCAAAGGCTCTTAGCTCTACTTTTCTCTAAGTGATTCCTATGACATTTTCAACCTATAAAGTACTCTATAGGATAAAGATCTTGAAACATTTATTCAATGATAAGTAATGGGATTTGAAGGATTAAAACACTCTGAAAACTCTATCTATATACTTTATTGAATATTAGGCTAGGGTTTCTACAAGTTGTTCATCTAGTGGCTCAAGAATCAAGTTCATTCCGTGAATTATTATGAATAAGGCAGGTGACTCTTCCCTCATTGGTAGTTCATGAAAATCATGTATTTAAAACTTTGTTTATGATTCATTAATGGTGTATTTTAAAACCAATGTTGAGGGTTTTGTTGCATATTGTTGAGTATTATTTACTCTTGGTTTTAATTGTGTTTATACATGTTTTAAGTATGGTTTTTCACCTCTTGGTGCTTGGTACTTATGGTTTATCAATTAGGTAATGGTTCAGCCTAAACTTAATGGTTTTTACTTTGGTTTTGGTCTTGGTAATGGTATGCCCTCAAAGTGTTTGTGAAAATACCTAAGAGAATAAACTAGTCACATGTTAAATGGTGTTGTGAACTAAGTCATTGGTCTAATGAATATGAATGGTTGGTAAATGGTTTTGTAAATGCCTTGTTGGCCATGAAATTATTTAAATAGCAACCTTGGTAGTTTAATTTGCTAAAAGGATTTGGGTCCTTAAACATTAAATTGATTTATGTCATTATTCGATACTGGGTTCAAGTCCCTAAACTTTGAATTGAATTAGTGTCTTTGTTCGACAATGGGTTCGAGTCCCAAGTCAAATGAATTATTTATTGATTTATAATAGTAATGTCATGTTGTACGCTTGCAAGTGGTATTGGTATGACAATACCAACGAAGTGCCTTTGGTAAGTAATTGTCTTAACGGTTGTGTATGTGAAATGATAGTTTTAAATTAGGCTTTATTGCGAGATGTGCAGCCTAGCCGTGAAAGTGAATTTCGAAGTAATAACACCATAAATTATGCTAATCAGTGTGCGCGTCTTTACGACTGAGTGGTTCGAGTCCCTCAAATAAATATATATATTGGATCTAAAGTCACCTTGATTATGTCGGGATGTTAGAGTCTCCCATATAGGCATATATGGTTATTGATTTTCTCTAATTCGCGTAGCTACAATAACTGAGGCCCTTCCATCTAGAGCATATCTGGGTCCATAGAGCCCATGGATGCCTTTTTATATGACAATTATGCTACACAATTTAGGTTAATATTTCAAAAGCTCATGCTAATCTTGTTTCCTATCCCGGTATGGAATATATATGTATATATATGTATTGCATTGGTTATGTGAATTGGATGATTGGTTTGGAACTGTTGGCATTTTTTTATCCTCATCCTTAAGTTACATTCTAGCACTCTGTAACTCCCCAAAATCTAGTTTCTGGGATGCCATACGGTGCTCTGAACTACAAGTAGTCCTGAGCTAACCCTGGCTGCCTTCTACTAAGTCTGGATCTCAACATAGTGTAAATATGAATATGAAATCATAATAATGTAGAAAATCTTATCTTACTCATGCTAGAAGTCTGAGTAAAACAATACTAAAAATCAAAATTCTGAATCAAATTTCTAAAACTGAATCTAGAGAGTCATGGGACTAGGCCTCAGCCGACTTAAACTGTTTGAAATTAATAAAGGAACATCTACTAATAACTGAAAGAATGAATAACTAAGTCCCCAAACTATAAGGACTCACCAACTGCAGTGATGTAGATGAGATGCTCGAGAATCACTCACGCTACTGAGACTGAGCACCTGAACCTACATTATGAGACAATGTAGCATATAGACATATATGTGGATCAGTACTTTGAGGATGTACTGAGTACATGGGGGTGCATGCAATAAGTAAACAATATCATCACAATTTATAAATTCGTGCGTGATAAATGTAAATGACACACAGAGGCTTGAGTAATCTGAAAATTGAAGATCATAGATCATAGATGATAAAACATATAACATAAATCTAGTAAGCCATTACACTTAGTTCTGAAATCTATAAAATACTTTGTCTTAAAGCTTAAGAGTCTTAAAACCATAAATTCTAAAACATATTCTTTTATCTTAAAGCTTTAAATCAATAGACTATTGAAGAGTAGGGGACATCTTTTTGGGAGGTTCTTCTAACCGACAAACACCATGTAAGCATCCATGGAGTCCCACGTCTTGACCCTGTTAGGCAGGGTTGTTCTACCCTTTCCATGAAAATATAAATTCTATCTTAGTGATCACAATTTGAATCATCCACATAGAAGTGGGAATAAATCTGAATCCTACTTTGACACGTAGTTTTGGGGTCTGAAACTGTAGTAACCTACCCATCTCGGTGCTAAATACTACACCTATTCTTATGCACAAAATCTTAAGAAATCCACTTCAAAAATAGCACAAGGGTTTCAAAGAAAACTAATTATTCTTTTCTTTCTTTAAATCTCAAGTTATCTGAACAAAGTAGATTCTTTATCTTAGCTTAGGACCAAAAGGTCAAATCTTTGTAAAAATCTGTGAGTAATTTTATCTGAGGGTGCTTATAGCATAAATAATCTTGAAATAACAATCTTAAGTTGGGTTTTAAAGACCTATGCATCAATCTTAGGTTAAAACATCTAAAAAATCTGGTTTGAGAATGTAAACACTTATAATTACATGTAAAATCTGGAAATTACTGCACAATATATAGAAATATGAATAAAGTCATGTAATTCAACTTCTAAGTCATGGGAAATCTCAAAATCTTGCAAATAATGATAATAGTATAAACACTAACTTAAATTGCATGGGAAATCTCATAAATTGCAGTTAATTTATAATTAAAGCAAAGGTTTGGGCATAAGGAAGAAAGAATAATCCTTGTGCAAACCCCACATACCTTAAATTGATGTTCGTTGATGAGAAACTCAAATCTTGGATTCCTATTGATGGTTTGGAGATGAATTCTCAGAGTTCTTGTTTTGGGAATCATTAGTCTTGAATTTCCTTGAAAAATTAATGGAGGAATTTGGGTTTCTTGGAGAAGGATCTTTTGATTTCTAGGTTTTTATTTTTAAAAGAATGGTGAATAAAGAGCATAAAGTGCTTGAAATACGAATACTCTTTTGTTTTTGGACAGATTGGGGGTTGGATATTTACTAAAATAACCCCTTTAAATGTTTATAGAAAATTGGAAAAACCGATCTAGGTGTCCACCACGACGCGCCACTATCACGGTGACTCACTGGAAATCAATGAATAGAAACTGGGCAGACTCCGTGATGCGGAGACATCATGGTGCTCATTTGGAATGACATTTAGGGACATGGCTTGATGCTCCATCTTCACGTTGGACCTCTGGAAATTAACAAACGAGAAATTGACACTCTCTGAGCTGCGCCAATATCGCAAAGGGCTACTGGAAATTGACAAATAGGAAATTATCCCTCTCCACTATATGCCAGTATGACGGAGGGGAATTGGAATGGTACAATTGTAAATTTAGTTTGATCCGCGATGGTCTAAGGGTCCAAACTACGGTAATTTACGACTAGAACTTAAAATAGCTATAATTTCTCACTCGATTATCAAATTTAGTCGAATCTTATATCGCTGGAAAGATAATTAAATTTCCTACATAATGGAAAGCACAAATCTAAAGAATTCCATACCAAATAAATAGTATTTATTTTGGAATCTATCCCTTAACACTCTAAGCAAAAATTTAAGCTAGGAAAAATTGCGAGGTATTACAATATCTCCCCCTTAGAAACATTTCTCCTTGAATGTGGCTAGTTAAGATGAAATTTCTGAGGAATTTGAGAATATAAGGTAGCATGCACAACCAAAATAAACTGCGAGTCTGAATCTAAATCATTCTAAGCTTTTGTGTAACTATGAGTGCATGAACTTACATGAGGATAAATATATAGATAAACGTAATGTATGATTAGAAAAGAATTTAATCAAGAAAGAGTTTTACCTTCGGCTACATCTGAGTTTTCGAAGAAAAGGTGAGGGTACTAGGCTCGCATATCTACTTCCCAAGTGGCGCCCTTAACAGATTGATTCTGCCAAAGAATTTTGACCAGTGGAAATTCTTTGTTCGTTAGTCTACGGATCTGATGATCTAAAATCTTGACTCTAGTCTCTTCATAAGAAAGACTGTTCTGAATATCTGAGCTTTGTAAAGGAACTATGATAATGGAGTCACCAATACTTTTCTTAAGCATAGATACATGGAACACAAGATGAACAACTAACAAGTGTGTGGGAAAATCAAGCTCATAAGCTACTTTCCCAAGACGACTTACAATTGTGAAAGAGATAACATATCGAGGACTAAGCTTTCCCTTCTTGCCAAATCTCTTTACCCCTTTCATGGGTGAAATCTTCTAATACACTAGATAAACAACCTTAAACTCGAGGTCTTTTCTTCTCAAATTCGCATAGGATTTCTAATGAATCTGAGATATTTTCAATCTTTCTCTAATCAACTCTTTTCCATAGCTTCAAACACTGCGTCAGGCCCAAGCAAAGTGGCCTCACCCACTTGAAACAAACCTATGGCTGATCAACATCTCCTTTCATAAAGAGCCTTAAATGGAGCTATCTGAATGCTAGAATGATAACTGTTATTATAACCAAACTCAATCAATGGCAAGTCTTCATCCCCACTACACTTGAAATCAAGAGCGCATGCCCTCAACATATCTTTTATAGTTTTGATGGTCCTCTTTACTTTACTATCTATCTGAGGGTGGAAAGATGAGCTAAGATGGACTTGGGTACCAAGATCCTTTTGGAAAGCTCTTAAAAACTAGGAATTAAACTGAGTATCCCTATCTGAGATGATAGACAAGGGGACCCCTTCTAATTTGACTAACTCTATAATCCTCAGTTTTATAAGACGTCTGAACTAGCAAGAAATGCCCTGACTTAGTCAATCTATCTACAATAACCCAAATTGAATCATGATGACATTCCGATCGGGGTAAACCAGTCAAAAAATACTTATTCACCTCTTCCTACTTCCAAGTAGGGATACCAAAATCTTGCAACATACTACCAGGTCTTTGGTGTTCCACCTTAACCTATTGACAAGTTGCACACTTTGCTACAATCTTTGCTATATATTTTTTCAATCCACTCCACCACTAGATTTCCAGCAAATTATGGTATATCTTGGTAGCTACTGGATGGATAGAATAACGTCCATCATGTGCCTCAGCCATAATTTTCTATCTCAACTCATCAACACAAGGCAAACACAATATATTTTGGTATCTCAGCACACCATCTCCCTCTCGGGAGAAAACCTCTACTTTTTTTTTCTTTAACCGACTCCTTCAGTTTGACAAAACTAGAATCCTTATCTTACTACTCCTTCACTTCCAAAACTAGAGAAGATTCGGAACTACTCTAAACCCAAATATTCCCTTCTGCTGAATCAACTAACCTATCACCCAATCTAGAAAAATGATGAAATTTTTGAGCCAACTATTTTTTATCACTCTCCACATAAGCAACACTGCCCATAGAAAACCTATTAAGGGCATCTGCCACTACATTATTCTTGCTCGAATGATACACACACTCATATCATAGTCCTTCAACAACTCCAACCACCTTCTCTGACGGAGATTCAAATCCCTCTAAGTAAACACATACTGCAAACTTTTATGGTTCGTGAACACATCAACATGCACATCCTATAGATAATGTCTCCAGATTTTCAAAGCAAACACCACAACAGGTAATTCGAGATCATTGGTTGGGTAATTCTTTTTATGAGACTTCAACTGTCTAGATGCATAGGCTATGACCTTACCTCTCTACATCAACACATAACCCAAACCAACTCTAGAGGCATCAAAATAAACAACAAAGCTATCTGTTCCATCAGGTAATGCTAGAACTAGGGATGATGTTAGTCGATTTTTTAACTCTTGAAAACTCTTCTTGCATGAATTTGACCATAGAAACTTAACTTATTTTTGGGTCAATCTAGACATAGGAGACAAGATAAAAAGGAAACCTTCAATAAAATGATGGTAATAACCAGCCAGACTAAGAAACTTCTAATATCTGATAGATAGATAGGTCTAGGCCAATTCCTTACGGCTTCTATCTTTTGGGGATCGATTCTAATGCCGTAGGCAGAGACAATATGACCGAGAAAGGCTACTTATCCTAGCTAAAATTCATCTTTGCTGAATTTGGCGAACAATTGATGGTCTCTAAAAGTTTGAAGATAACTTTAAGATAATCTATATGGTCATCCTCAATACAGGAGTACACAAGGATATCTTCTATGAATACTATGACTAACATGTCTAGAAACTGCTTGAATACTCGATTCATAAGGTCCATGAAAGCTACTGGGACATTGTTTAACCCAAAAGACATGAATAGAAACTCAAAATGACCATAATGGGTTATAAAGGCTGTCTTTGGAATATCACATTTCTTACATTAAGCTGATGGTAGATGAATCTAAGGTCTATCTTTGAGAAATAAGTTGCACCTTGGAGTTTATCAAATAAGTCATCAATTCTAGGAAGAAGATATCTGTTCTTGATTGTAACTTTATTTAGCTAACGATAGTCGAAGCACATACGCAAAGAACCATCTTTCTTTCGCATGAATAAGACTGGAACACCCCATGGAGAAATACTAGCCCTTATGAAATATTTATTAAGAAGATCTTTGAGTTGCTCATTCAACTCCTTAAGATCTGTGGGAGCCATATGGTAAGAAGGGATAAAAATTTGTTCAGTATTCAGGAGAAGGTCAATACCAAATTCTATCTCTCTATCGGGAGGTACCCTTGGGAGATCTTCTGGAAAAACATCAGGAAACTCATTGACCGCTCGGATAGACTAAAGTGTTGGAGTCTTAAAATTTGTGTCTCTGACTCAAAATAGATGATAAATGCAACCTTTTTTATATGAACTTTCTGGCCTTAAGGTAAGATATAAAATGATTCTTGAAAGACACGAAATTACCAGACCACTCACAGGCTGGCTCTTCTGGGAACTAAAATTTCACCACACGGGTGCGACATTCTATAGAGCGTAACAATAATGGAGCCAGTCCATAACAAGGATAACATTAAAGTCAACCATATCTAACTCTATTAGGTCTGCTAGCATTACTTTATGAAGGACAATGATTGGACACTTCTTATAGATTTTCTTAGCAACAACTGACTCACCTACTAAAGTAGAAACCAAGAAAGGATTAGGGATCTTTTCAAAACTTATCTCAAAATTCAAAGCAACATACGGGGTCACATAAGAAAAACTCATCCCAGGGTCTAACAACACATAAATATCAAGATGAAAGACATGAAGCATACCAGTCATAATATCGGGTGAATCCTCCTTCTCCTAATGGAATGGTAAGGCATAAAAATGATTCTGGCACTGACCGCCACCACTACTGGATGATGCATACTGAGGAGGAGTTGGGTGACCTAGAGGAGCTAGTGCACTATTAGCCTGAGTCTGAGGACGAACAACTGTATTACCCTATCTAGCATATGGGCACTCTTTGATTCCATGACCCTGCTGGCCACAACCATAATTACCCTTCTGGACATACAAATATTCACCTCTATGATTCATACCGTACTTAGCACATGGGGGTGATTAGGCTTCCCACTCACACTATTCTGTGATTTGGAAATAGAAACTTACTCTACTATTTTTGCCTATTTCTGGGTGCAGGAGCACTAGCTAAAAAAGGTGCAGGCATAGATGAATGATTCTGAGACTGCGAATGGTTTCCTTCTTAAGACCTATTTTGACCATAATCAAACTGCCCTGTTCTAGCCCTCTTATTTGATCTCTCTCTTTCCTTCCTATTTTTTGCCTTAATCTGCTGGCCATGCATCATAAATCTAGTGAGATCTATGTCTATAATAGGCATAGCAGTCCTACACTCCTTAACTATTAATCCAAACACACCGATCACAAACTTACTCATGCTTGACCTAGGGTCGGCCATCTGTTCAGGGCCATACTTAGACAATTGGTTGAACTTGAGGTAATACATCTTCACAGTCATTAAGCCCTACCTCAAGTTCATGAACTCTTATATCTTAGCTTTCCTCATCTCATGTGGGAAAAACTTGTCTAAGAATGCATCCTAAAATATCTACCAAGTCATGTGATCTACATTCTCTCCTCTACTTTTCTTCCACATTACCACCCAATCATAAGCAACATCCTTTAGCCTATAGGATACAAATTCTTCACTCTCCTCTTCAGAAATATGCATAATTTTAGGTGATCTTCTTAACCTAATCTAGATGAAGAAGTAGGTCCTCATCTGCTTTTGACCTAAAGAATTTCGGCTGGTTCATTCTGATAAAATCTAAGATCCTGGCTGTGGTTAAGTACCCATCTTATTAACGTGGAAGTGCTGACTGATGGTTTCCCTGAACATTAGTTGTTACAACTTGGGTGAGCACCAGAAAAGTAGCCTGAAACTTTGCACGTGACACATTTTCAATCAAAGGGTCTGTGGGCTGAGGTGGCTGGTTATTCTTTCTGCGGGTGTTAGCTCAAGAAAGACGCAGTTTCTGTCATGTGATAGCATGAGTTAAAAGCAGATAAAGAAAATGAATGCACGATAGATCATAAATGAAGGGATGATTTCCTAAATGCTCCATATCCTCTTGCTCATAGATGTGGCATGCTTTACACTGATGATCAAAACTCTATGTAACGTGGCTATTATGACTCCCTAGGACTCTTTAAACCTTAGGATCTAAAAAATCTAGTTCCCAGGATGCTATACAGTGCTCCAAACTATAAGTAGTCCTGAGCTAACCCTGGCTGCATTCTACTAAGTATGGATCTCAACATAGGGGAAATATGAATATGAAATAATAATAATGCAGAAAATCTAATCTTAATCATGCTAGAAATATGGGTAAAACAATACTGAAAATATAAATTCTGATTCAAATATCTAAAACTGAATCTAGAAGTCCAACAAGCCTCTACTATCTGAATCAACAATGTCACTAGGACAGGCCCCCAGCTAACTCAAATTGTCTGAAATGAATAAAGAAACATCTACTAATAACTACAAGTATGAATAACTAAGTCCCCAAACTATGAGGACTTACCAACTTTAGGGATGTAGATGAGATGTTCAGGAATCACTCACGCTGCTAAGACTGAGCACCTGAACCTACATTATGAGACAATGCAGCACATAGACATATATGTAGATAAGTACTTTGAGGATGTACTAAGTATATAGGGGTGCATGCAATAAGTAAACAATATTATCACTGTTTAATAAATCATGCATGCTAAATGTAAATAGCTCACACAGGCTTGAATTATATTAAATCTGAAGATCATAGATCAGAAATGATAAAACATATAACATAAATCTGGCGAGCCATTACACTTAGTTCTTAAATCTGTAAAATACTTTATCTTAAAGCTTAAGAATCTTTAAACTATAACTTCTAAAACATATGCTTTTATCTTAAAACTCTAAATAAATAGACTATTGAAGAGTAGGGGACATCTTTTTGGAAGGTTCTTCTAACAGACATACACCATGTGAGCATCCATAGAGTCCCACGTCAGGCTCCCGTTAGGTAGGTTTGCTCTACCCTTGCCATTGGAATAGAACTTTTATCTTAGTGATCACAATCTGAGTCATCCATGTAGAAGTGGGAATATATATGAATCCTATGTTGGCACATCGTTCTAGGGTATGAAATTCACTTCAAAAATACCACGAGGGTTTACAAGAAAACCAATTATGCTTTTCTTTCTTTCAATCTCAAGTTATATGAACAAAGTGGATTCTTTATGTTAGCTTAGGACCAAAAGGTAAAATCTTTGTCAAAATCTGTGAGTAATCTTATCTGAGGATGCTTATGGCAAAAATAATCTTGAAATAACAATCTTAACTTAGGGTTTAAAGACCGATGCATCAATCTTAAGTTAAAACATCTAAAAATTCTGGTTTGAAAATGTAAACACTTATAATTTATCATAAAATCTACAAATCACCGTGCAATACATAGAAATATGAATAAAGTCATGTAATTCAACTTCCAAATCATGGGAAATCTCGAAATCATGCAAATAATGATAATGGCTATAAACCCTAAATTAAATTCATGGGAAATCTCATAAATTGTAGTAAATTTGTAATTAAAGCAATGTTTTGGGCAAAATGATAAAAGAATAATCCTTGTTCAAACCCAACATATCTTAAATTGATGATCTTTGATGAGAAACTCGAACCTTGGATTCCTATTGATGCTTTGGAGATTTATTCTTAGATTCTTGTATTGGAAATCCTTAGTCTTGAATTTCTTTGGAAAACTAATGGAGGAATTTGGGTTTATTGGAGAAGGAGCTTTTGATATCTAGGGTTTTGTTTTTGAAAACAATGGTAAATAAAGATAATAAAGTGCTTAAAATACGAATAATCTTTTGTTTTTGGATGGATTGGGTGTTGGATATTTACCAAAATACCCCCTTTAAATGTTTATACAAAATTGGAAAACGTATATTTTTGCTAACTAGGTGGCCACCGCGACGCGCCACTATTGCGGTGCCTCACTAGAAATCAATAAATAGAAATTGAGCAAACTCCGTAATGTAGAGACATCGCAGTGCCCCTTTGTAATGCCATTTTGGTAATTGGTGCAACGTGCCATCATCGCGCTGGACCTCTGAAAATTGTCAAACAAGAAATTGACCCTCTCTGCGATGTGGGAATATCACGGAGGGCTACTGAAATTGAGAAACAGGAAACTAACCCTATCCTTGATGCACCAGTATCGCGGAGGTCCATTGAAATGGGACAATTGGAAGTTTACATTGATCCGTAATGTGCTAAGGGTTCAAACGATGGTTTTTTAGGACTGGAACTTAAAATAGCCATAACTTCTTACTCGGTTATCAGATTTAAGCGAATCTTATGACGCTGGAAAGCTAATTCAATTTCCAATGCAATGAAAAGTGAAAATCTAAGGAATTCCACACCAAATAAATAGTATTTATTTTTGAAGCTATCCCTTATCACTCTAAGGACGAATTTAAGCAAGGAAAAATCGTGGGGTATTACAATAACTCCCCCTTGGAAATATTCGTCCTTGAATGTGGCTAGTTAAACTAAAATTTTTGAGGAATCTGAGAATATAAAGTAGCATGTACAATAGAAATAAATTGAGTGTCTAAATCTAAATCATTCTAAGCTTTTGAGTAATCTATGAGTGCATCAACTTACATGTGGACAACTATATAGTTGAATGTAATTATGGTTAGAAAAGAATTGAATCAAAGAAGAGTGTTACCTTCGGCTACATCTGAGTTTGCGGAGAAAAGGTGAGGGTACTTGGCTCACATATCTTCTTCTTCTTCCCAAGTGGTGCTCTCAACAGACTTATTCCGCCAAATAACTTCGACCAATGGAACTTCTAAGTTCCATAGTCTACGGATCTAATGATCTAAAATCTTTACTAGAATCTCTTTGTTAGAAAGACTATTCTGAATATCTGAGCTTTCTAAGGGAACTACAACAGAGGAGTCACCGATACTTTTCTTAAGCATAGAGACATGAAACGCATGATGAATGACTGACAAGTCTGTGGGCAAATCAAACTCATAAGCTACTTTCCCAACACGATTAACAATTCTAAGAGGGCCAACATATCGGGGACTAAGCTTTCCCTTCTTGCCAAATCTCTTAACCCTTTTCATGGGTGAAATCTTCAAATACACTAGATCACCAACCTCAAACTTGAGGTCCCTCCTTCTTATATCTGCGTAGGATTTCTGACGTCTCTGGGCTATTTTTAATCATTCTCTAATCCACATAAATTTTTCTATAGCTTCCAACAATGCCTCAAGGCCAAGTACAGCGGACTCACCCACTTCAAACCAACCTATGGGTGATCTACATCTCCTCCCATAAAGAGCCCCAAACGGAGCCATATAAATCCTAGAGTGATAATTGTTATTTTAAGCAAAATAAATCTATAGAAAATGCTCATCCCAACTATCCTTGAAATCAAGAGCGCATGCCCACAACATATCTTCTATAGTTTGACCATCTATCTGAGGGTGGAAAGCTGAGCTAAGATGGACTTGGGTACCAAGACCCTTCTGAAAAGCTCTTAAAAACTGGGAATTAAACTGAGTACACCTATTTGAGATGATAGACAAGGGGACCCCATGCAATCTAACTAACACTTTGATATACAACTTAGCTTAATCCTCAGTTGTATAAGACGTGTGAACTGGAAAGAAATAGACTGACTTGGTCAATCAGTTTACAATAACCCAAATCGAATCACGATAACATCGCAATTGGGGTAAACTAGTCACAAAATCCATATTCAGCTCTTCCTACTTCCAAGTGAGGATTCCAAACTATTGTAATGTACCACCAGATCTTTGGTGTTCCACCTTATCTTATTGACAAGTTTTGCACTTTGCTACAAACTTTTATATCTCTCTCTTTATTCCACTCCACCTATAGATTTTCCGCAAGTCGCGGTACATCTTGGTTGCTCATGGATGGATAGAATAACATGCACTATGACCTTCAACCATAATTCTCTATCTCAACTCATAAACATAAGGAACACACAATCTATTCTGGTATCTCAACACGCCATATCCCTTTTGGGAGAAAACCTCTACTTGTTGCTCTTAACTGGCTCCTTCAGTTTTACCAGACTAGAATCCTTTTCTTGCTTCTCCTTCACTTCTGAAACTAGAGAAGATTTGGAACTACTCTGAACCTAAACATTCCCTTCAGCTGAATCAACCAACCTAACACCCAATCTAGCCAAATGATGAACTTCTCAATCCAACTCTTTCTTATCATTCTCCATATAAGCAACACTGCCCATAGATAGCCTACTAAGGGCATCTGCCACTACATTGGCCTTGCCTGGATGATACAACACACTCATATCATAGTCCTTCAACAACTCCAACCACTTTCTCTGACGGAGATTCAACTATCTCTAAGTAAACACATACTGCAAACTTTTGTGGTCTGTGAACACATCAACATGCACATCATACAAATAATGTCTCCATATTTTCAAAGAGAAAACCATAGCAGCTAATTTGAGATCATGGGTTGGGTAATTTTTTTCATGAGGCTTCAACTGTCTAGAGGAATAGACTATGCCATTACCTCTCTACATCAATAGACAACCCAAACCAACTCCAGAAGTATCACAATAAACAACAAAGCTATTTGTACCATCAGGTAATGCTAGAATTAGGGTTGACGTGGGTTGAGTCTTCAACTCCTGAAAACTCTTCTCGTAGGAATTTGACCATAGGAACTTAACTTTATTTTGGGTCAATCTAGACATAGGAAACGCGATAGAACAAAAACCTTTAACAAAAAAGTGGTAATAACTAGCTAGACCTAAGAAACTTCTAATGTCTGACAGAGAGATAGGTCTAGGCCAATTCCTTACGACTTCTGTCTTCTAAGAATAGACTCTAATGACATCGGCGGAGATAATATGATCGAGAAAGACTACTGATCTTAGGCAAAATTCACACTTGCTGAATTTGGCGAACAATTGATGGACTCTAAGAGTTTACAAGACAACTTTAAGATGATCTACATGGTCATCCTCACTACGGGAGCACACAAGGATATCATCTATGAATACTATGACAAATATGTCTAGATACTACTTGAATACTTAATTTATGAGGTCCATGAAAGCTGTTGGGGCATTGATTTGCCCAAAAGACATGACTAGAAACTCTAAATAACCATAAAGGGTTCTAAAGGCTGTCTTTTGAATACCACATTCCCTTACCTTAAGCTGATGTTAGCTGGATCTAAGGTCTATCTTTGAGAAATATCTTGGACCTTGGAGTTGATTAAATAAGTTATCAATTTTAGGAAGAGGATACTTGTTCTTGATTGTAACTTTATTTTCCCGATGATAGTCGAGGTATATACACAAGGAACCATCATTCTTTCACATGAATAGGACTAGAGCACCCCATGGAGAAACACTAAGACTTATGAAACCTTTATCTAGAAGATCTTTGAGTTGCTTCTTCAGCTCCTTAAGCTCTGTGGGAGCCATATTGTAAGGAGGGATACAAATAGGTTGAGTATCCGGTAAAAGGTCAATACCAAATTCTATCTCTCTATCGGGAGGTACCCCTGGGAGATTTCTATAAAAACATCAGGAAACGTATTGACCACTTGAATGGACTGAAGTGTTAGAGTCTCAGACTTTGTGTCTTTGACTCAAACTAGATGATAAATTCAACCTTTGGATATCAACTTTCTGTCCTTAAGGTATGATATGAAATGACTCTTGAGAGACATAATTACCTGACCACTCAAAGACTGGCTCATCTAGGAACTGGAATTTTACCACATGGGTGCGACAGTCTATAGAAACTTAATAAGAATGGAGTCAATCCATACCAAGGATAACATCAAATTCAACCATATCTAACTTCATTAGGTCTGCTAACATGAATTTATGAAGGACAGTGATAGGACTCTTATTATAGATTTGCTTAGCAACAACTGGCTCACCTACTGAAGTAGAAACCAAGAAAAGCTTAGGGATCTTTTTAGATCTTATCTCAAAATTCACAGCAACTAACGGGGTAACATAACAGAAAATCGACCCAAGTTCTAACAACACATAAACATCAAGATGAAATACAAAACATACTAGTCACAACATCGGGTGAATCCTCCTACTCATGATAGTATAGTAATGTATAAAACTAATTTTGCCACTGTCCACCACCAGTACTGGATGATGTGCCCTGAGGAGGAGTTAGGCGACCTAGAGGAGAACGGTGCACTATTAGCCTATGTGTGAGGACGAACATCCCTATTACTGGGTCTAGCGTTCGGACAGTCTTTCATTTTATGACCCTGTTGGCCATAACCATAACAACCTTTCTGGTCCCACAAATATTTACCTCTATGATTCTCACCACACTTAGCACTTGGGGGATTATTAGGCTTCCAACTCACACTATTATGAGATATGGAAATAGAAGGCTTACTTCACTATTCTTGCCTATTTCTGGGTACAGGAGAACTGGCTGAAGAAGGTGCAGGCATAGATGAACGATTCTGGAACTGCAAATGATTTCCTCCTCCAGACCTATTCGGACCATAATTAAACTGCCTTGTTCTAATATTCTTATTTTCTCTCTCTCTTTCATTCCTCTTTTCTTCCACAATCTACTGAGCGTGCATTATCAATATAGGGAGATCCATATATCCAATAAGCATATCTATCATATACTCCTAAACAACTAACCCAGAAACACTGATCACAAACTTGCTCATGCTTGACCTAGGGTCAACCATCTATTCAGAGGCATACATAGACAATTAGTTGAACTTGAGGCAATGCTTCTTGATAGTCATTGAGCCCTACCTCAGGTTTATGAACTCTTTCATATTAGCTTCTCTCATCTCACGTAGGAAGAACTTTTCTAAAACTGCATCCTGTAATATCTGCCAAGTCATGGGATCTGCATTCTCTCCTCTACTTTTCTTCCACATCACCACTCAATCATAATTAATATCCTTCAACCTATAGGATGCCAATTCTACACTCTCTACTTAAAAAACATGCATAATTTGGGTGATCTTCTTTACCTTATCTAGATAAAGTTATGGGTCCTCATCTGCTTTTGACCCAAAAAATTCTGGCAGGTTCATTATCATAAAATCTTAGATACAGGCAGTGGCTAAGTCTTTATCTTACTAAGGTAGGAGTGCATCCTGATGGTTTCCCTAAACATTAGTTGTTACAGCTTCGGCTAGCGCCTAAAAAGCAGCCAAAAACTCTATATGTGGTACATTCTCATTCTAAGGGTCTGCGGGTTGAGGTGGCTAGTTATTATTTTTGTGGGTGTTATCTCAGCAAGGAGAAATTTTCTATCATGTGAGAGCACGAGTTTGAAGAAAATAGAGACAATGAATGCATGATAGATCATAAAATAAGGGATGATTTCCTAAATTCTCCATCACCTCTTGCTCATAGATGTGGCATGCTTTACATAAATGATCAAGACTCTATGTAATATGGCATGTTTGTTACCGTAGGACTCTCTAAACCGTAGGCTCTAATACCAAGTCTGTAACACCCCAAAATCTAATTCTCGGGATGCCACACGGTGCTCTGAACTGCAAGTAGTCCTGAGCTAACCCTGGCTGCATTCTACTAAATTTGGATCTCAACGTAGGGGAAATATGAATATGAAATCATAATAATGCAGAAAATCTTTTTTGAATTATGCTAGAAGTCTGGGTAAAACAATACTAAAAATCTTAATTCTGAATCAAATGTCTAAAACTGAATCTAGTAGTCTGACAAGCCTCTACTATCTGACTCTAGAGAGTCACTGGGACAGGCCACCAACTGATTCAAACTGTCTGAAATAAATAAAGGAACATCTACTAATAACTGAAAATATGAATAACTAAGTCCACAAACTATGAGAACTCACCAACTGCAGGGATGTAGATGAGATGCTCGGGAATCACTCACGCTACTGAGACTAAGCTCTTGAACCTACATTATGAGAGAATGCAACACATAAACATATTTGTGGATCAGTACTTTAAGGATGTATTGAGTATATGAGGGTGCATGCTATAAGTAAACAATATCATTACAGTTCTTAATATCATGCGTGCTAAATGTAAATGACTCACACATACTTGAGTAATCTAAAATCTGAAGATCATTGATCATAAATGATAAAATGTATATGTAAATATAGTAAGCCATTACACTTAGTTCTGAAGTCTGTAAGATACTTTATCTTAAAGCTTAAGAATCTTAAATCCATAGATTCTTAAAAATATGCTTTTATCTTAAAGCTTTAAATGAATAGACTGTTGAAGAGTAGGGGACATTTTTTTCAGAGGTTCTTCTAATCGACATACACCATTTGAACATCCATGGAGTCCCATGTCTAGGGTTGTTCTACCATTTCCATCGGAATAGAACTTTTATATTAGGGATCATAATTTGACTTATCCACGTAGAAGTGGGAATAAATCTTAATCCTATATTGGCACATAGTTCTGGGGTCTGAAACCATTGTAACCTACCCATTGCGGTGCTAAATACTACTCCCATTTTTATGCTCAAAATCTTAAGAAATCCACTACTAAAATAGCACAAGGGTTTACAACAATACCAATTATGCTTTTCTTTCTTTAAATCTCAAGTTATCTGAACAAAGTGGATTCTTTATCTTAGCTTAGGACCAAAAGGTCAAATCTTTGTCAAAATCGTTTAGTAATCTTATAAGAGGGTGCTCATAGCATAAATAATCTTGAAATAATAATCTTATATTGGGGATTAACGACCCATGCATAAATTTCATGTTAAAACATCTACAAATTCATGCTTGATAATGTAAATACTTCTAATTCACCATAAATTATGGAAATTACTATGCAATGCATAGAAATATGAATAAAGTCATGTAATTTAACTTCTAAATCATGGGAAATCTCAAAATCTTGCTAATAATAATAATAGGTATAAACCCTAACTTAAATTTCATGGGAAATCTCATAAATTGCAGTAAATTTGTAATTAAAGCAAAGTTTTGGGCACAAGAATGAAAGAAGAATCCTTGCTCAAACCCCACATATCTTAAATTGATGATCTTTGATTAAAAACTCGAATCTTGAATTCTTATTGATGCTTTAAAGATGAATTCATAGAGTTCTTGTATTGGGAATCCTTAGTCTTGAATTTCCTTGGAAAATTAATGGAGGAATTTGGGTTTCTTTGAGAAGGAGATTTTAATTTCTAGGGCATTGTTTTTGAAAAGAATGGTGAATAAAGATAATAAAGTGCTTGAACTACAAATAATCTTTTGTTTTTTGATGGATTGAGAGTTGGAGATTTACCAAAATACCCTCTCAAAAAATATGAATAATGATAATGGGTATAAACCCTAACTTAAATTTCATGGGAAATCTCATAAATTGCAGTAAATTTGTAATTAAAGCAAAGTTTTGGGCAAAAGGATGAAAGAATAATCTTTGTTCAAACCCAACATGCCTTAAATTGATGATCTTTGATGAGAAACTCAAATCTTGGATTCCTATTAATGCTTTGGAGATGAATTCTTAGAGTTCTTGTATTGGAAATCCTTAGTCTTGAATTTCCTTAGAAAACTAATGGAGGAATTTAAGTTTCTTGGAGAAGGAGCTTTTGATATCTAGGGTTTTGTTTTTGAAAAGAATGGTGAATAAAGAGAATAAAGTTCTTGAAATACGAATAATCTTTTGTTTTTGGACAGATTGGGGGTTGGGTATTTACAAAAATACCCCCTTTAAATGTTTATACGAAATTGAAAAACGTATATTTTTGTGATCTAGGTGGCCACCGCGCTGCGCCACTATCGCGGTGCCTCACTAGAAAAAAACAAATAGAAACTGAGCAGACTTTGTGATGCAGAGACGTCGCGGTACCCCTTTAGAATGCCATTTTGGTACATGGTGCGACGTGCCATCATCGCGCTGGACCTTTGAAAATTGTCAAACGGGAAATTGATCCTCTCTGCAATGTGCCAATATCACGGAGGGCTACTGAAATTGAAAAACGGGAAACTAACGCTATCCGTGATGCACCAGTATCACGGAGGTCCATTAAAATGGGATAATTGGAAATTTACACTGATCCGCGACGTGCTAAGGGTCCAAATGATGGTCTTTTATGACTGGAACTTAAAATAGCCATAATTTCTTACTCAGTTATAGGATTTAGGTGAATCTTATATCACTGGAAAGCTAATTCAATTTCCAATGCAATGAAATTTCCAAATATAAGGAATTCCACACCAAATAAATGGTATTTATTTTCAAAGATATCCCTTATCACTCTAAGGATGAATTTAAGCTAGGAAAAATCACGGGGTATTACAATATCTGCCCTTTGGAAATATTCGTCCTCAAATGTGGCTAGTTAAACTGAAATTTCTGAGGAATTTGAGAATATAAAGTAGCATGCACAATAGAAATAAATTGAAAGTCTGAATCTAAGTCATTCTGAGCTTCTGAGTAATCTACGAGTGCATGAAATTACATGAGGAAAACTATATAGCTTAATGTAATGTATGGTTAGAAAAGAATTGAATCAAGAAAGAGTGTTACCTTTGGCTACATATGATTTTTTGGAGAAAAGGTAAGGGTACTTGGCTCGCATATCTGCTTCTGCTTCCCAAGTGGCGCCCTCAATAGACTTATTACGCCAAATAACTTTGACTAATGGAACTTCTGTGTTCCTTAGTCTACGGATCTGATGATCTAAAATCTTAATTGGAATCTCTTCATTAGAAAGACCGTTCTGAATATCTATGCTTTCTAAGGGAACTACAACAGAGGATTCACCGATACTTTTCTTAACCATTGAGACATGTAATGCATGATGAACGGCTGAAAAGTCTACGGGAAAATCAAGCTCATAAGCTACTTTCCCAACACAACTCACAATTCTGAAAGGGCAAACATATCGGGGACTAAGCTTTCGCTTCTTGCCAAATCTCTTCACCCATTTCATGGGTGAAATCTTCAGATACGCTAGATCACCAACCTTAAACTCATGGTCCCTCCTTCTCATATCTGCGTAGGTTTTCTGACGACTCTAGGCTATTTTCAATATTTCTCTAATCAACTTAAGTTTTTCTACAGCTTCTAATAATGTGTCAAGCCCAAGTAAAGCGGACTCACCCACTTCAAACCAATTTATGGGTGATCTAAATCTCCTCCCATAAAGAGCCCCAAACGGAGCCATCTAAATGCTAGAATGATAATTGTTATTATAAGCAAAATCAATCAATGGAAAATGCTCATCACAACTACCCTTGAAATCAAAATCGCATGCCCTCAAAATGTCTTTTACAGTTTTGATGGTCCTTTCTGCTTGACCATCTATCTGAGGGTGAAAAGCTTAGCTAAGATGGACTTGGGTACCAAGGACCTTCTGAAAAGCTCTCCGAAATAGGGAAGTAAACTGACTACACCTATCTAAGATGATAGACATGGGGACCCCATGCAATCTATCTAACTCTTAGATATACAACTTAGCTTAATACTCAGTTGTATAAAACATGTGAACTGGCAAGAAATGCACTGACTTTGTCAATTTATTTATAATAACCCAAATCGAATCGTGATGACATCACGATTGGGGTAAACTAGTCACAAAATCCACATTCACCTCTTCCCACTTCCATATGGGTATTCTAAACTCTTGCAACGTACCACCAGGTCTTTGGTGTTTCACCTTAACCTATTGACAAGTTTCGTACTTTACAACAAACTTTGCTATATCTTTCTTCATTCCACTCCACCAATAGATTTCCTGTAAGTCGCTGTACATCTTGGTAGCTCTTGGATGGATAGAATAACATGCACCATGTGCCTCAACCATAATTCTCTGTCTCAACTATAAACACAAGCCACACACTATCTATTCTGGTATCTCAACACGCCATCTCCTTCTTGGGAGAAAACCTCTTCTTTTCCCTCATTAACTGACTCCTTCAGTTTGACTAGACTAGAATCCTTATCTTGCTTCTCCTTCACTTCCAAAACTAGTGAATATTCGAAACTACTCTGAACCCAAAATTTCCCTTCAGCTGAATCAACAAACCTAACACCCAATCTAGCCTAATAATGAACTTCTCGAGCCAACTCTTTCTTATCATTCTACATATGAGCAGCACTACCCATAAACAACCTACTAAGGGCATCTGCTACTACATTGGCCTTTCCTGGATGATACAACACACTTATATCATAGTCTTTCAACAACTCCAACCACCTTTTCTAACGGAGATTCAACTTCCTTAGAGTAAACATATACTGCAAACTTTTGTGGTCCTGAACACATCAACATGTACACCATACAAATAATGTCTCCAGATTTTCAAAGAAAACACAACAACAGCTAATTTGAGTTAAATGGTTGGGTAATTCATTTCTTGAGGCTTTAACTGTCTAGAGGCATAGACTATGATCTTACATCTCTGCATCAACACTTAACCCAAACCAACTCTAGAGGCATCTTAATAAATAATAAAGTCGTATGTACCATTAGGTAATGCTAAAACTGGGGCTAATGTGAGTCCAGTATTCAACTCCTAAAAAATCTTCTCGCAGAAATTTGACCACAGGAACTTAACTTTATTTTGGGTTAATCTAGACATAAGAGTTGAGATAGAAGAGAAACTTTCAACAAAAGGGCTGTATTAACTAGCTAGACACAAAAAACTCCTAATGTCTGATAGAGACATAGGTCTAGGCCAATTTCTTATGGCTTCTGTCTATTGGGGATCAACTCTATTGCCATCGGCGGAGACAATATGACCGAGAAAGGTTACTGAAGTTATCCAAAATTCACAGTTGCTAAATTTGGTGGAAAATTGATGGTCTCTAAGAGTTTGCAAGACAACTTTAAGATGATCTACATGGTCATCCTCACTACGGGATACAAAAGGATATCATCTATGAATACTATGACAATCATCTATGAATACTATGACAAACATGTCTTGATACTACTTGAACACTCGATTCATTAGGTCCATGAAAGCTGCTGGGGCATTGGTTAGCCCAAAAGACATGACTAGAAACTCAAAATCACCATAACGGGTTCTAAAGGCTGTATTTGGAAAATTCCATTCCCTTACCTTAAGATGATGATAGCTGCATCTAAGGCCTATCTTTGAGAAATAACTTGTACCTTTCAGTTGATCAAATAAGTCATTAATTTTAGGAAGAGGATACTTGTTCTTGATTTTAACTTTATTTAGCTGACGATAGTCAATGCACATACACAAAAAACCATCTTTCTTCTGCACAAATAGCACTGGAGCGCCCTGTGGAGAAATACTAGGCCTTATGAAACCTTTATCTATAAGATCTTCGAGTTTCTTCTTAAACTTCTTAAGCTCTATGGGATCCATACAGTAAGAAGGGATAGAAATAGGCTAAGTATCCGAGAGGAGGTCTATACCAAATTCTATCTCTCTATCGAGAGGTACCCCTAGGAGATCTTCTGGAAAAACATCAGGAAACTTGAACGGAATGTAGTCTTGGAGTCTCAGACTTTGTGTTTTTGACTCGAACTAGATGATAAATTCAACCTTTGGATATCAAATTTCTGGCCTTAACGTAAGATATGAAATGAAAAATGAGAAATTGAGCCTCTCCGCAACACGCTAATATTGCGAGGGGCCATTAAAAATTGACAAATGGGAAATTGACCCTCTACGTAATGTGCCAATATTGCAGAGGGACATTGGAATAGGAAAATTGGAAATTTACATTGATTCATGACGCACTAAGGGTTCAAATGACAGTGTTTAACGACTGGAACTTAAAATAGCCATAACTTCTTACTCAGTTATCAAATTTAGGTGAATCTTATATCGTTGGAAAGCTAATTCAATTTCTTACGCAATGGAAAGTCCAAATCTAAGGAATTACATACTAAATAAATAGTATTTTTTTTTGGAAGATATCCCTTAACATACTAAGAATGAATTTAAGCTAGGAAAAATCATGGGGTATTTCATGCTCCAACGGCAAAGCATCATCGGATGCTATATCCCCACGTGATACAGGTGCTAGTTATACTATCGCACCTCCTACTCACTGACTTGGATTCAGGGATAGTTTGTGTTAATTTTAAGTGGTGATCTTCCATTCTGTCGAAGGTTCCATTTCTTGCTTAGAGTTTCTTTTGTCTTTATTAGTTTAGACTTAGATATTGGTTTTGGATATGGTTGGGGTCATGTTCTGACCAAATATTCTCATTTTGTTGTAGTGGCTTTGCATGGAAAAACTGTGGACTTGGTTATGTTATAGAATGGTTTTGGGTTTGGTTATTATTTTGTGGCTTGTTGATTGGTTGGGTTGAGTATCGAGGGAGATCTTCAGTTTTTGTTGGACTTAAGATGTAAATTATGACAAGGCCCTAGTTCAGGTCATGTCAAAGTGGGACCTCCAAACCTAAGTAATTCTTATATTACAAGTAAACAAATATTTAACGCATAAGAACTCTAGAGAAAGTCAAAAGTATATCTCAACTTGCATTAAAAGACGATCCACAAGCCAAAATATAGCCCAAGGAATCAATCGAAATCTCTACTCCCTCAAATTAACACCGAAAACATCCAATCTAATCAAATATGACATGTAAAAATCAAAAGGAGTCTAACAATAACCATATCGACTATATTTATTTTAGGTCCAAAATCTGCTTAAAAATTATTTCTAAAAATGCAAGAGTAAAATTGGGATTTTATTTTAGAATAATGTTCTCCAAAATCATAGGTGTCTATAGCTAAAACTCCACATGAAAACGAGGTGTAATCGTACTAAAAATTGAAGAAAATCTAACTTTGAAAGATTTAAAGATGAAACATAAACTAATCATGGAAAATAATAAAATACCAGTTTAGAAGATTATCTATAGTTCAAATCTTGAAAAACCATGTTGAAACTAGCAAAGACAAGCTTGGTAGCATTGAAAATGGTGTAATGGAATTCTTATATCCCAATATTGGCTAGAAATCCTTAAAAATTGAGAAGATTTTCTTGTAAAATGAACAAGATAAAGATAATAATATAGCCAATAATAATAAAATAAAAATGCATCAATAATCGCCTCAACCAAAGTAACCTAGATCCTAAAATGGTGAAAATGTGAAATGGATTCGGTTTGGTCTTAAACTCGGTAATAGTCGCTTAAGCGCACTTTTTCCTATTAAGCGAACTAGTCAAAGGGTCAAAGTACCGCTACAGTGGTCAATTGATCCCTTCAGGGGAAGATCTATAAAAGCACATAGATGCACTACAAGCTGTATTTAAGAAAAAAAACCCTTCCTCTTTAGGATATGTTAGCTCATAAGATATCTGGGAATTCAAAACTTGAAACCCTAACCTTTGGCAAGTGTGTAATCAACTTTGGAGACTTAAATTTCTTAGTTTCTTGTTGATGAATGGATTCCTTGAATGACCCATATGGTATATTTCTCTTTATTTTCTTCATGAATAGATAAATCATTTAGTCTTGGGATTATGTTGAATCAGTGTGTGATTGTGTATGGGTATTGTTGTGTTTACTTGTATTTTAGTTGTTGAATATGGGTTTCACCATTGCTTGAGATTATGAGTTGGAATTTGATGGGTGAAAACTCCATATTTCCAAATGTGTTTGATGGGTGAAAGCTCCAACCTCTAGAAACCCTTTGCCATCCTCAAAAGAAGGACTTAGGTAAATATTTGGTAACCCATAAGATACTCGAAATAGGGTTACTGGGGGACAAGGTAATGGTAAACAACTAAGCCTATGGGTTACTACCATTTGCAATATTAGAAAGAAGAGTTTAGGGATTGTAATCATGTCAAGAGCATCATCCTAGAAATATGGATGCTTAGTTGAGGTTTTTGGTGGTTGTACAAACTCGACACTTGTTAGGTGCTCAAAAGAGCCAATGAGTGAAATCGTTTGGGTGTTATAGAAAAATTGACCTTAATGATTTTCGGCTGAGCCTATCCATTAATTAACAACTAAATTCCATACTAGATCAACACTCTCCCATACACTTCACCTATAAGGATACATAATCTCAATATTCCTCCAAACCTTGAATTCAAATCAAACATATCATTGACCGTTTACCTATGAAAGGTATTATTAAAAAGGTTCCCAAAAAATCCCCCCCATTTGATTATACATGTCTTTTCTTTAGAATTCCAGATGACCTTATAGTAATTGGAATATCCATAGAGTCTGAAGTCAATAGAATTCACTCCTCGATATTCGACCCTTATTTACATTGGGTTACTTGACAACGACCGCCTCACCCCTCAATTATGGGAGTGAGTTGGCCGTTATCAAAATAGCGCCATTGTTGGGGAGTGAAGTGTAGATTTCTCTTGTGCAGTGTTATTCTTACTTTGGAGCATCCATAGTGTCACTTTATTTTCCTTGTTGTTTTTTAATCTTCTATAGGTAAATCTAGCATAAGCAGGACCATGATTGAAGGCCCTAGTCATGTGGAACCATCTGATAATACTTGGGGAGAGAGAAACTTAAATGATAGGGGTCATGTGAGTGAAAATCATTTCCCACGGGACATTCCATGTGACTAGTACCATGCTTCATGTTTTGCAAATAAAAGGACTATACGGAGGTAAAGCACGTAAAGACCAATATGTTCACTTAGGGAAATTTTTGGAGATATGCACACCATTTAACATTCCATGCACCACTAAAGAGGCCTTTCGACTCTATCTATTCCCATTCTTACTAACAGGCAAAGCATTGTTATGGTTTCATTAACTCCCTACAAACTCAATCACTTAATGGAGTGAAATTACAAGGATCTTCTTAGACAAATACTCTCATCCCTCTAAGGTCCATCAAATAAGAGATAAAATTATGAATTTTATACAAAGGAGTGGGGAACCACTTCACAAAATATGGTAGAGATTTCATCAGAAATTAGCCCAATGTCCAAACCATATATTCCTGGGAATACATTTCTTAAAATATTTTATCCGGCACTTGAGCCTTTAAACCAAATGGTGGTAAACAATGCGTTGGAAAGGCCTTTCTTAAACTTGCATTTAAATACAACTATAAAACATTGAGAGAGGTAACTAATCAAATTAGGAATGGATTACCCGAGATTACAACATCTCTACTAGCTCTTCACTCAAGCCCATGGTTAGCAAGGAACAACAAAAGTGGGGCGACGACCAAGAAGAAACCATGACAAAGATATTGACTCAACTTGCGCTCCTAACCAAGTAGTTCATGGGTGCCCCAAAAAAATCCCATGGCAAGAATTACAAAAAAAAATTGGTATTTTCCAAACCCGTTGGAGGCTTCCCACCCGACCTACCACAGGCAAGGTGGAAATCAAGGTTGGATAAATTGGGTTGGTAGTCGAGTTTGGAGATAATGGGAGATTGAAGGTTTTTATTTTTCCTCTAACCATTATTGGGATTCTAACAAACTGTCAAGCCCCATTTACACTGACAAAGGTAGAACAGAGATCTCCTTGCAAAAATTTTGAACAAATTGAGGAAACGTACAAAATGGTTCGTGAATTAAAAGAGGACTTTATTTCACTCTCTAGAATGGTGATCTCCCATTCGGTCTCTATTAAAGAGTTGGAAAATCAAATGGGTCTAGTCGTCTAGAATCTATACACTAAACCTAAGTGGGAATCCACTATTAGCTAAATTTCCAACCTCCAAAATGATGATCAAATCTTGGCGATTTGTGCTGTGAGTAAAAATATAAAGAAAGAGCAGATGACGGAGGATTTAGGTGATAAATTGCCCAACTCCCGATCAAAAGAAAGGTTGTCCCAAAGACTGATCTATAAAGAGAAGAAAGAGGTGAAAAACATTATTGGTCAGTTAACTGATGAGGGAGAGTTTGATAAGTGGGGTCTTGCGGACCCTTCTTGATATATTGATACATTCCAACATCGTGCCACGAGGATAACTAAGTCATTATGTGAGAGGCAACCCAAAAATGCCACGAGAATGACTCGCATCCTTTTTATTATATATCTATAGTTTTGATGGTTAGTTTTCGTGTATGAATAACTCGTGCATATATGACACTATGGAGAACCTTCCATAATCTTAGAAGTAAAAAAGTGTGCATTTCAAGTGTGCAAAAAAGCTGACAGGGGAAAAATAGGGGAACATACATGACCTCGGCTATCGCGATCCTGATCCTCAGGCGCGATCGCGGGAACAGAAACTAGTTGATTCATCGACTACCTCCATAACTTCCTAACACTCTTGCTCAAGTTCTTGTATACAGGAATGGTCTAATCTCAAGATAATGGGTGATGATACAAAGTCTAAACAAAAATAGCTGCCTTTGATGGAGTCTCAGGGAGCACTCTTATCTCTTTGTTATCTTTGATGATTCATGGAATGGGGACACTGCAACATTTTTAGTTAGGGTGTTTCCTTATTAATTTCATTTGGGTCTATATTATTTATATTTCTGTACACTTTCTATTCTTTTGGACAATTCTTATCGTTATCCTTATTTGGGTTGTAGTATTCGGGAACTCTAATGAAGTTCCCATTCACATGGATTAGCTATTTTTTAGTTGCCTATTTCAACCTTAATATCATTAGAAGAGTTTTATCTTCGTGATTGGGTTTCCAACCATAGCTAAAGGGGAAGTTTGAGTACCCGTGGCATCATGTCCTTAGAATGCAAGGGAAATCTGAGTACCTATACCATTGCTAGTTTGGGGTTTCATTAAGATCCATTGGTAAAGTCTGAATAACCATATGGTGGTTCTCCTATACTATGCACTTCCATGCGAGATGATAAATTGGAAGGTTTCCATGATTAGCAAATCATCTGTGGTGCAGATGCAAAAGCAAACAACCTCCTCCATCTAAAAAAATTCAAAATATTCAAAGGGATGGGCGTGAGGAACTTTGTGATGAAGTTTTTCCCTCTACCTATGACTCTGAAAATTTGCCTTGGAAAAAAATGAATACTCCATCTTTGTCTCGAGCGAGTAGAGCAACTAAATCCCCTTGACGATATTTGCATGTCATGTGTGGTGAGAATATTGCATTCATCTCTTTAATGCTTGTGTTATCTAGAACATGCCCCGTTATTCTTTCAAGGCTAATTTTGATTGTATTTGGTTGGATAAATGATCTTAGGCCATCCTTGTGATTTTGGAACATACTATAGCATAAAAATCCTACCCATGTATAATTGTAATCCTTAGTACCCATATTGACCCTTTTTACCTTTCTTTGGCAAACACATTACAAGATGCGAACCATTCTTTTTATCCCACTTTTGAAACCTACCATCCTTGGACTTGAAAATGAAATATGGGGATAAAAGCCTAAGTTGGGGGTGGTAAAGATCGATGGAAGTAAGTTTAGGGTCACAAAGTATTAGTGAAATGTCAAATGTGCCTAAGCATTAAAAATAAATGTTTAGAAAAAGAAAGGACGTCATAAAAAATGACTTGTGAAGAAATGCAAGAAAGTGAAAGTAAAAAGAATGTGGTGAACAAAGGAGGCAAAATATAGGCATGAACAAAGACAAAAAATAAAAAAGAGTGACCCTTAGTCGAAAGGAAGAGTGTTGTAAACTGTGGTGTAGATGTTAAAGGTAGGGTGTAACCAAGTTCCCTAAATGATATGCTATCCTAACCTAGCCCTAGATTATAAGCTTAGAAAGTCCTTTGACATCTCCAACCATTTACCTTCTTTGTAGTGGTGATTGAAAATAGAGGCACGACTATGGCATGACATTTGTTAACATAGAGAATTTCTTAAGAGAGTGAGTGGTTGCACTTAAAATTCCTCATTACTTCATAGGTAAATAGGAGTGTTAATTTCTCCTTTCTGGTGAGGAGACATGGGAATGAGTTAAGGTGGATGATTTTGTCATCTTATGCACAATAAGACAAGTGGAAGTATACAATGATATTAGTCGACATGTGAATCATTTTTAGAGAGCTAGCCATTGTTACGTAGTTACTCCCCTAAATATTTTGCACCCTTCACTATTATATTTTATGATGAGCGGAATCGTTAAAAGTTTATTTTCCCACGTACTAAAAGCTTTTGATGGTCAAAATCAAGCTTTAGTCTTTATGATCATTGAAGTGATAGTAAGAGGACGTACATATGAAATTGTCTTATGAAAAGTGGTAGCATTTCTTGAGGACAAGAAGGGTCTTAAGTTAGGGGTGTTGATGAGTTGTAAACTTACCACTCATTCCACTCATTTTTTGTTCCCATTACCTTGGTTTGAATGAACAAATGAGATAACATCTATGGGTAGATGTACTAATATCTACTCTTTGTAGGCATAAAGTTGAATAAAACAGAAGATATGGAGTGGAGCTGAAAATAACAAAAAAGGAGCAAGGAAGAGTGTAGCTAAAGACCTAGAGTCCATTAGCCTCGATTACGGAAACCGCGGTCCTCTATTAATTATTAAAGTGGCTTCAATAAAGCCCAAGTATCAATCTCACAGGGACCTGCCTTCGCCGCCTATCTAATTCTAGTTCAACAATTGAGAAAATGTAAACAAAAATGTTTTAGAATTGTACACTAAATTGGATAATCAAAGGATAGAAGCCCAGGGTTAAGGCTTAAGAACAATCATACTATGCTATTAAACTTCATTCATTAACTCGCTTATCTTGGTGTTGATTCATAGGGTTAATTTCATGATCAGGGTTTGCCAACCACTAATTCTTTACCTAAGTTGAACCTTACAACTACATCGTTGAGAAGGGATGTAATAGTCCACTTAAGTTCTGTAAGCTATCATCCTACCTGGGAATCAAATAAGTCATCTTAGTACATCTCTGTCCTAGATGCTAATTCAAATCTCTTATTTTATAAAGAAACAAGAACCATACTTCGCTTATTCCTATGTTCTATCTCCCTATTCCTTCTCCCGAGATCATAAGGTTGATAATTGATATATTTTAAGGGTAGATAATCCTTAATTTAGTTAAACCAGGAATAAAAAAAGCAATGATGATAAGAAAATTAACAAACTTAATTCAACATGAAACTAGTCATGATCTTGGCCTTAACCCCAGATAGGAGTTTTATCTTTGAATGGACATATTCATCATCCAATCCTTTGGATTGATGATACAAACCATGAAAGAAACTAATTTTTAGATAATAAAACCCTAAAAAGATGTTGTGGAAGCCTCATTAATCCTCCAAGACGTCAAAAACTGTGTAAAAATGTTATACATAGGAGTAAGCCAAGTCCGTCCAGGAATCGAATTAGAGTGAAATGGCCAGGGTGAAATGGAGCATGCTAAGCATGCATATCATAAGTACACACTGATTTAGGTCCTTTATAAGTATTTCGATGTAAATTACGTGCCCATACCCCTTCACACGCTCCCACACTCTCCATGGACTTCCAGGTGTCGAATTGCATTAATTTTGGTATTGTGCATTCGTTGAACCATTCCGAGCCTTTTTGAGATGTTTCCACTTGATTTTAAGCTTGTATATCCTTAATATATCATAAAAATCCTTTAAAAAAATCATCATATAGAATTAATCACAACAATTTGGAGCTCAAAACAACACAACATCCAAGACGCAGAACTAGTAACACAAGCAAAGCATAGGCTCCATTCACTTTGATTTCTAACTTATTTTTTTGACTCTTTTCTTGATCCAATTGAACGTTGAATATTAAAAACAAGTTTTTTTACATATAAATACACAATAAAAACCTTAGGAACTAATTAAACACCTTAGAACCCAATACGATAGACTAGACAAACACCTAGCTCAAGCTAGTCACACTAGTTTTCTCGGTTGACTTCTAAATGATCAGTTTGAATCAAAACTTCTGTGGAAACACTATTAAACATTGTAAAAACATACATGGCACTTGGATGAACATTTATAACATTATCACCACGTTAATCACATGAATCAACCTCAAAACAAGGCTTAAAAGGCTAGAATATAAATGCTAAAATGCATAAATTCACCCAACATTATCGTGGTAAGTCAAGACGATCAGAGCATCCTCGCATCACAAAAATGTAGTCGTGGACAGATGTCCGCGATTGTAAATAAGCAAGAATAGGCCCAGGGGCATATTTGTAAAAGCACTTAGATGTATCCCAAGCCATATTTAAGCAAAAACCCCTCCTTCTTTAGGATAGCTTAGCTCATAGGATATCTAGGAATTCAAGACTTGAAACCCTAACCTTGCGAAAGTGTGTAATAAACTTTGGAGACTCAAATTTCTTAGTTTCTTGTTGAATGATGGATGCCTTGGATGACCCATAGGGTATATTTCTCTTTATTTTCTTCATGAGTAGCTAAATAATTTAGTCTTGGGATTACATTGAATTAGTGTGTGATTATGTGTGTGTATTGTTGTGTTTACATGGATTTTAGTTGTTGAATATGGGTTTAACCATTGCTTGAGCTTAAGAGTTGGGATTTGATGGGTGAAAACTCCAAATTTCCAAATGGGTTTGATGGGTGAAAGCTCCAAGCTCTATAAACCCTTTGTCATCTCTGAAAGAGGGACTTAGGTGAATATTAGGTAACTCATAACATCCTTGAAAGAGGGTTATTGGGGAACAATGTAATGGTGAACAACATAGCCTATGGGTTACTACCCTTTTAAATCATAGAAATAAGTGTTTAAGCATTGTAATTCATGTCAAGAGCATCATCCTAGAAATAGGGATGCTTATTTGAGGTTTTGGGTGGTTGTGCAAATTCTACACTTGTTAGGTGCTCGAAAGGGCCAATGAGTGAAGTCATTGGGGTTTAATTGAAAGATTGAGCTCAATGATCTTCCACATAGCCTATCCATTAATTAACAAATAAATTCAATACAAAACCAACACGATCCCACACACTTCACCTCTGAAGATACATGATCCCAAGATTCCTCCAAACCTTGAATTCAAATCGAAGATATCGTTTACTATTTACTTATGAAAGGTAATAGTAAAAAGTTTCCCATCTACACTAGACTCCTCATAAGCTGCCGAAGGACCATATTTTTAGATAATTTCCAAATATACCAATTTTTTCACATGTTCAAAAATCCTTATCTCTTTTCCTTAACTCTCTTCCCTTTCAGTATTCTTTAGCATAGGTATGGAGGACTAATAAGGTACAACTTAATCCAACTCAATTCTCATTCAGCATTTCTTAACACTATGTCCGCATAAAATAAGACATACTCTAATTGAAGCTTATGAGCAAGAATACTCCACGAAGACACATAGCTACCAAAGAGAAACTCTACCACCAAGTTTTCCTTTCCTTTCGAAACTCTTTTCGAATCACAGTGAGTATTCCATATAAAATTAAAATAAACTTGAAGAATCGATGAGTGTCTCAATACCATAAATTTTATCCATGGAAGCAAAAACCAAAAATTAAGAAATTTGCAAAATGAAAGGCCAAAAAGTCTGAAGATCTTCCCTTATCCAAACAATGTACTTTACATGCAATCCTTTTGAATTACTCATACCACAAGTCTAATCCTTTCTATAATCTAAATATATGTCAAAACCTAGAATCAATCCACCACTAGTTGCAACATAATCATTTGAAAATATCATACCACAATGCACCAAAATACACAATACCTAAGAAAACTAATCTAAATTGGATACACACTTTATGTGTCACAACATCGGGTCTACACACACAATCCATCACTAAGGAAACATCTATGGGGTAGAAATATCGATATACCTAATAAAACTCAGAAATCATATCAAGAATTAATATCGAATAATCAAATGCATAGGAGGATGTATCACCATAATCAACTATTACAAAAATAACTCAAAGGCATACATAAACTATACAAATCGCTATTGTACTAAAAATTCCTGCCTTGTTTCCATTCTATGAAACTTGATACTAAGGCCTGTCATCTCTCTATCTAAGTTGTGGGAAATCTCTCCTGTAGTACCAAGATCCCCATAAGTATGAAGCAACCCATAGAAGTAAGAGCTTAATAAACTAGGCAAGAAAAATCTAAAAAACCACCTTGATTAACCCTCTCTAATCACGATCACAAGGATCCTATTCTCCACTATGGACAAAACTATCATCATTAAATCTATAGGTTCTTTTTCCTATAATCCTTTCATGTCTCAAAACAAACCCCTCTAAGAACTTTTCAGCAAACTAATCCCATGAAAGAGCATGTGATAAAATTGGTCTACCCTCTATAAAGGTCTTTCATTACTATCTAGCCAGCCTAAAGAACTTAATGAAGTAAAGTATACTCTATTAGAATCCAAAAACCTCAACCTTTGCAACCTCTCATGGAGAACAAGTAAGAAAATATAAGCATCAATTCTAGGATCTCCATCGAACTAATGAGGATTTATCATCATGAACTTTAGAAATCTAATCTATCCTTCCTTGGACATAAAGGGTAAGGTCACTTGATGGGAGAAATCCTTAGTAGTATCCATCAATGCTAGGATGAACTTTAATAGTGAAATATGCATTTGGAGTCTAATTCCCCAAAGAAGCACACAAAATCTAAATCAAAGCCATCCTCAGAAGAAAACCCAACACTCTAACTAAAAAATTCTAAAGCATAGGTATGGTGAAAGATGATGTTTGAACTAGCCTCAACCCCTATAACTCATTAGAATTACCACTACTATCAACCTAGGACCTAGAGAGGAAAATATAACCTAACCTTTATCTAGTCTAGACATCCCAATCAGACCTATGCCATAAACCCTATTCCTGCCACCCACCAAAGGCTCTGGCTTTGCATCTCTAGTTAATGAAGAACTTGTACTCACCATATTTAGTTAGTGAATAGGTGTTTTTGAGTTATACAAAGTTATAACACAAAAAATAAATAAATAAATAGATTTTTACATAAAGTATGTAGCCTCTCAAAGATAGATAAATAACGTCTCCACCCTGACCCATAAAACTCTACTAAACTTGACCTGTATTGATAGGACCAATGAACATGGATTTGATACAACTTTGTCATGACCCAAGATAGGCACGTGATGAAATTTGTCGCACCCTTCAAACAAGTAAGCCTAATCGATTCCAAAGAACACAATTTAAGGAAAAAGAGCTAAAACAAAAATAGTAGATTAATCCCAATTTATATAAATGAGACTCAAGTCTCTAAAATACATATCGGGTATTTTGGTAATTAATTCAATCCTCTAATATAGATTAAGAGTATAAGTAATCATCTAAAGTATCCTAAATGTGATAAATTCATAAGATAAGAGTAGAGCGATTCTAAGAAGTCTTAAAGCTTTGTCAATCACTACCTCAATCTCTACATTGCCAATATAGAAGAAGAGCACTCTATAATATTTTAATGTAACCAATACCTTCACAAGTTATGGAAAATAATAATAATAAAAAGAAAATCAAGGAATCCACGTGTACTTTGCAAGCATTATCAATAATTAATTCAATTATAAAAAAATAGCAAGAGCCACCACCCCAACTATCTCGAGTTTTCTTAGGATTCTATCACCAACAAATAATTTTTTTATCTAATTAGGGTAATCCAACACAAAAGACAATAGGTTTGCCATAAATAGGGTAGGCACATCAACTTAGGTGAAACAACACTATTCCTTTTATTATTTAAAAATAAAGAAATTAATTTACAAAGAAGACTCACTAATATAATCTAACATTCTTAGTGAAATATAGTCAACAAATAATATGGGATAATATAAGGAGAGTGTACATATAAAAAATGTATAACATGCTACCCAAAAAGATTCTACACAAGTATCCCTCTAATCAAGTCATAGCCACACCCTGTGACTCATGATACCTCAATCATCCAATTGATATAAGATGATATAAGACAATGTAATGAAGTGAAATAAATGCAAAGGTTCTATCAAGGTAACACAATACAAGAGTACATACTAATAAAATACCAAACAATACAAAGGTATTCCAATGCAATGCAAATAATGAAGATGGGATGATAATGAATGTTTAAAAAATTTGATGTGTCATGATCTTATGAGACTTTGGATGCTTAAATAAGTAATATTGGAAAGTATAATGGAATTTTTATGGATTTAATGTGTTTCTTTTAGTGTTTGCATGCTTTTTTATCTTGATGAAGGAAAATACTTATGTTTGGATAAAGTGGCATCAGACGAGCTTTACCATGATTAAGGGATATGACAAAGATTGTGCCTGGGATTTTGTAGTTACGATTTAAAGATTCTTTGTTGAGAAGTCAATTAGAAGGATATCCCTATGATTGTGAATTGAAAGTATGATCATACTATGTGGTTGTGGGAACAGACTTTAGTATTGCAAAGTTTCAAAAATTAATTAGCATAATAATCAAAAGATAAGTTGACACAATCGCTGGAGGGAAGAATGAGCTCAAACTTTAGTTCATCCAATGAAATACCTGAAAGTGATCAAGTCAAAGTATAAACGATAACATGCAAAGTACAATCATGGGTTCTAACCATGATCGTACCTTCTTCTTACGATATAATTTTTAAAAATATTTAGAATAGGATTTTTTTATCTATAAATAATCTTATACGATTATTTCTATGAAGTAATACAATTATTACATACACTACTTTATATTTTACAATTCTAAGGCATATTCTTAGGATTGTATGAACATTGTTCCTAGGGTTCAGTAAAAGTTAAGATTTTGGAATTTATTTTCTTCTTGTAAGTTCATAATTATGTCTTATTCTATGAATTCTCATTCTGTTCTTATGACTATGAGTAGCTATACCCCATAACTAGGGTTGTGGAGTGAAAAGTCAGTCTAGAATGATGTGCCTTTATACATTATTATTTCCTTCCGTGTGATTGCTTTTCAAATAGATATATATAATAGGAACTCGCTTGTATTCTAAACATATTTTGGAGAGAGGTATAGATTAGGAAAAGGGAATTAAAATAGGTATTTGGGGCTACAAACCTTCATCTAATAATAAGAGCCACAATAAGAATAGTTAATAAAAGATCAAGAACAAGGGTTAGTAAGGCAACGCTCAGAGTTCAAAAAGAGATGAGTGAAATTCATTAAAAACAAGGTCATAAGACCTTTAGGTGATACATATCTTATTAGGTTTTGCCTGCAAAACCTTGGAATATTCTATTAGCACAAATAACCGATGGATTTATGAAGTCATAGGGATCACTATCCTAGTGTTTGTCTCATATTGATTACAAATCCAACAAATCAATGATCGTTACTATTGATATTTTCTTTTGCAATCCCCCTCCCATTACTTTTACTTTCTTGACAATTTCTTCGATAATTACATAATAAAATTTAGTCTTATTCCCCATGGGATCTAACGTAACCTACATGATTTCTACTTTTGATCAAAAACCGCTCTATACTTATGGGAGGTGTAATTTGGGCTGCATCAAAGTTATAACATAACATTTTGTATATACCTACCAAGCATCTTTGCTCCAAGAGTTGGACCCACAGGGGATTTACAATCCATATACTTTCCATAATCTCAATCCACCATTCTATCTAATGTTTAAGGATTAAGGTTAGTATGATATTTCATAAATGTCTTAATCAACATTGTCGGCAAGAGACATTGGCTAAGAATTTTACAAAATATTATTTTCTTTCAAATGGGAAAAATCTCACTGGTATCAGTATCATGAACATGTATGAATGATATGAGGATATAATCCTCACAACAAAATTAGTATAAAGATATGAATAAATTTAATAACAGTATAGGTGAGTGTAGAGTTAAATACTGTAACACCCTGAGTTTTAATCCTTGTACAATCTCTAAAATTTTATCAACACTGACTTGACTATGACTTACTCTTATGAGTCATAGGTATTCTTGAAGGGTCTTATGGATCCAATCATATCCTAAACATTATGTGTGTGACTAAGTTATCCTTTGAGTACAAGTGGCTCACTAAGAGTCATAAGGACTCATTATAAGTCAATGGGTGCAAATCGTAAGATGTCTAGTGTTTACCCCAAATGGGTTCTGTATTGACTAGACTGGACTCTATAAGTTGTAGGGTACCATTATGAGTCATACCAGTTAATTCATAGGGTCAACAATGTTTAGGTGCCCTGGAAATTGTCTTGGGAATGACTCGTGTATAAGTCATAATGAAACCTCATAAGTCGTATAGTGACCTGTAGTGACTGATGACTATATTCAAACTTTTAGATAGAGGGCACATTGGATAATTTCCTTCTTAGCCAATTAAAACCCCACATTGATAAACCACTAAAAGGGATTATTTCTAACTAGTAACATAATAAAACACTTCCAAAACTCTCTCAAGTCTCTCAAGCAACCATGCTTAGGGATTCAAAGAGGTAGATTACCTAAGGACTAGAGAGTGGAATTCACTTCATAAACTTGGATATTTCAAGCATGTTACTCTTTCCTCATTGCTAATTTGGAAAAATATATATTTTAAAGTGTTGTTCGTTAGTTATTGATGATGGTTTTGAAACATAGGTTGAGAGTATTGAATGCTTTTTATTGAAAAATGTTTTTCCATGGTTTACATATAATTTTTCATTCATTAATTATGGTTTTGAGCGTGTGGAGTGCATCGGTATGGTTAGTAAAAAAGGGGATTATGATTTCCCCAAACTTTTGACTTTTGAAGTTGTTATGACCTCAACCCCATATTATAAGATTGGTTTTAAATATTAAAAGTATGCATATTGAACTACTGATAAATTATTGCATGATGTGACAAGTTATTGAAGAATAATGATTTTGAATTAAATCTTATGGGTTGCATAATTCCCCAGCTCATGTATAATAGAACCAAGAAAGCTATGAATTCTCTCTAGTGATTATAATTTATTTGGCATGTTGATATTACTTGCAAGTATAGTTGGTATGGCGATACCAATAATGTATGCCTAAATGTGTATCATAGTTCAATGAATAGGAATATATTTTAATTATTTTAATTAAGCTTTAATGAGGATTGTGTAATTGAGTGGTGAAAGTGGAGGTTTTGAGAGGCCAATACTAGAAACTATGGTTGCTAACATAGGTGTCTATATGACAAGGTAGTTCATGAAACACCCGAGAATGTGTTCTTGCAAAAATTTTAGTTGTTGGTAGTGATCATGATATGTGTGTTATACCCTAGGTTACTACTCATACCTCTCTCCCCTCCCAATTGTATCTTAGATAGTATGTTAGGGTAATATACTGTCATCCATATGACAAGGACATTTTGTCATAGCTAATGCATATGAGTCATACAGTACTTAACCATATAAAGTAAAGTTTCAAATCCTGTGGACTATTTTGAGCTCAAGTGGATCTCATGATTGGGTCATGAGTCATACCCTTGGTTATGACTTAAGGGTGCCCTTTCATACCCACAATAGTGTAGTTGACCTTGGAGGTTCCTAGGGTATGATTATAGGTACCACTTGTACCCTAGGTCGCGATTGCCATATCATCCGTATATGGGATTTGTACCCCTATATGTATGGACTGTCCAACTTTTAACCAAGGTCCTTTTGGTTATTTACCGTGTCTAAATCCCTAAAGTCTCTCCCTATATAAGGCATAGTATCCTCCTGAGTCTTTATTTTACAAGACATAACTTTCCTAAACACTTTAAAGGCTCTTGGAAGCAAGATTGGAGGCTAGGGTTTTGAGGTGTTCATCTAGTGTCAAGGATTAGGTCAAGTTTATGGGTGATTCAAGTTGTTTAAGGAATGTATCTCTTCCCATCAATAAATAACTCAAAACCCATATATTTTACACTCTGATTAGTAATGTACATGGTGTTTTTGGAATCAAATAAAATGGGTTTTGCTACTTAACAATGAATGATGATGATTCTTTCTTATACTTGTATTGATACATGTTATTAATGGTAAATTTCAAATATGAATTCTTGATATATGCTGTTTAACATGAGGGTCTTGAGTAACCCTAGTCATGATGATATCTACCATGAAAATTACCTTATTATAAGTAAGCAAAAGATGTTTGTGAAAATGTCTAAGTGAATTATCTAGTCAATTGTTAATGATGCGTTGAGCTAGGGCAATGACCTAATAAGTATGATTTTTGATAAATGTTATGATAAAAGTATTGTAAGACATATAAGGTATGATGATAACCTTGTTGTGCTAAATGACCAATAGGAAGTTGAAGTCCCTTAATATAAAGATAAACTAAACTAGTGTATTGAACTAATATGGGGTATGAGAATGCTATAGAAATATGAATATCTTGTGAGTATCTTAAGGGCCATAAAATGAATTATGTGATGTATTGAATAAAGAAATTGGCTTATAGAGATGGTTATGCAATGAAGGCTCCCATAATGACCATGAGTCTTTATAGTGTTCAATTGGCTAAATGGATAAAGTCCCTAATGTTGTACCAAATGGGTGATTGATGCAAAATCAAGAGGGTAAAGTTCCAAATATCAATTAATGATGGTTGTGATGGATTAAGGTCAAAGTCCCTTTCCTTATATGATATATTGAGGTCAAAATACCTTTCCCCATGATATAGCTTGAAGTTAAAGCCTTACCCAATGTTAAAACAAGGTAAATTCCATTTTTTAAGAAGAGCTCTTGAGGTCAAAGTACCTGACCTCATGAAGAGGCTTCTGATAAAGTCAAATTATGGAAAGTGTCTAGAGTCCCTTGCCTAACAAATGGGTATGAGTTTGGAGTCCCTTTTCTAGATGAATGTGTGTTGTTGAAGCCCTGTGTCTGGATGATGGTGTGTATGGTTAAAGCCTCTAGGAAAATAAATGTGTCTACATGGGTAAAGTCCCTGGTATAATAAAAATGTGAATGTGGCTAAAGTCCTTGGTGTATTATGATTGATAAATCTATAAATCTTGAAGGTGGTATTTCGCTAATTTACAGTTAATAAATGAATGCTTTAGAGTGGTGACGAGCCTAGATATCCTTACTAGCATGGGTTATGTCATTATGTATAGATATATGTATGAATATGTAGGATTGTGATATATATGTATATATGTATATTGAATTGTTGATTGATTGATGATGTATCTTACCACTTATCCTTGAGTTACATACAAGCGTTCTAACTTCTAACTGTCTCCTGATGCTATATCCCCAGGGGACGTAGGGCGTGAAGCACGTTATTCTTTTCCTACCAAGTTATTAGTAGATCAAAGCAGTTCATGTATTGACTTGCAGGGGTGAGCTTCCTTACATCCGAGATACATTTATCTCTTAGTCCTTATCTTTAGACTTAGTCTCTGCAAGACTTAGTTTGGCTATAGTTTGGGGCTTGTCCCGACATACATACTCTTTGACTTTGGTTTGTATAGAGGTAATGTGAAAAATTGTGAACTTGGGCATAGTTATTATAATGAATCTAGTATTAACTTATGATATTATTCTATGAACTTATCTTGTGAATTGGAGTTCCTTCGACTCTTATGATTTTATGAAGTATTAAGATTGGGTTACAAGGCAACATCTAGTACACGTGTCCTTGAGGTGTCACTAAGACATAGCCCTAAGTTCTGGATGTGTCAAGATTGTATTAGAGACTAGGTTAATGGCTAGTTGGGTGTTCATAATACCGTGTCAAGTAGATTCTCTTTTATGGGTGTGAAGCACGCCATACTTATAAGAGAGAAGTTATGAGATATTTTAAGAAATGTTTCCCTTTCTTTTGTTTTAATCTCAATCTTTAAAGTCAAAGGTATTGAATTCCTCTAATTCCATTTTCTATCTTTCAAATTATTCCTCAAAAATGATCTGAGCCTCAGGAAAACACTACTGAGGGTCTTGCGGATGAAGCTCATACAACTTCTAGAGTTCAAATCGGGCTATGGCTGTGGTATCTGGCCATCCTCGTGGGGTTCGAACCACCAAACTCGCTCATAAAAGTGGCATCCTTCCTTAGTCTTCTCAAATAGATGCTACTAATGTAGAGTTTTATCGTTCTATCAACTTCTTGACTCAATATTTAGCCTCTCAATCAAATTATGGTGCTCCATCTACCATTTCTTCTGAGGCCACAAGAATTGGAAAATTTATAAGGTTGAGCCCTCATATGTTCTCTAGTACAAAGTTGAGGAAGATCCTTAAGACTTCATTGATTAAATGGAGAAGATCTTATGAATTATGTATGCTACGAAGATTAAGGCTATTAAATTTTCTTCCTACCAATTTAAAGATATAGCCTACCGATTGTACAAAGGGTGGGAGTTTTCTAGGGGTGTTGATGCTAGCCCTGCTTTGTCGGAGGATTTCTCCTAGGCTTTCTCATACTGCTTCTTTCCTCAAAAGTTGAAGTAAGCTAAGGTGGAAGAGTTTGTTAACTTACAACAAGGGAGGATGTTCGTTCAAGAGTATGCTTGGAAATTTCATCAATTGTCAAGGTATTCTCCAGAGATAGTTTCTAGCATGAGGGATAGAATGCACAACTTTGCTTAAAGATTGTCCTGTGAGTTTGTCCTCGAAATCAAGGAGGCCTTGTTGATTGGGAAAATGGATATTTCTAGATTGGTTGTGTATATGCAAAAAGTGAAAGATGGAAAGAAGAAACAAGTTGAGCTTAGTGAGAAGCAAGGAAGGAAGTTTAGGCCTTTCGAAGGTAATAGTGGAAAAAGTGGCAAGTGGCTACGAAAATAATGGGGAAGTTTGGGTGCGTTCATATTGGCTAGTGTTTTCTCTCCTTACTAAATATTCTCAGGTGGTCGTGCATCTAAGTTTGGTGGTAGGTCCCAGGCACAAAGACCATAATTTAAGGAAAGTGGTGCTCAGTCAGCTCCACCCCACCCTCCATACAGATACTGTGACCAGAGTCATCATAATGAGTGTGAGAAAGAGAGAAATAGATGTTTTCATTATGGTCAGCTCAGGCACATGAAGCTGAGTGCCCCTTCTAGTAGCCTCTTGGGCCAACAATGCCTCTATTACTACTCCCTCTACTCTCACACCAATGGGTGCTATGTCTTTTGCTGCTTCTATTTCTAGAATCAGTATTGGCCAAAATAGCCTGTATGCACTTGTTGCTTGCCAGGATTCTAATGCATCTCTAGATATTGGCATGGGTATGTTCAGACTTTTCTAGGTGATGTGTATTGTTTGATTGATCCAGGGTCTACTCTTTCTTATGTCACCCTGATATGGTTGTGTACCTTGATTATGGTCCAGAGAGTCTGTCGATTCCTCTTTCTATTTCTACTTTGGTTGGAGACCATGTGATTGTTAGAATGGTCTATAGGGGGTTTGTGATATCTATTGGTGACAGAGATACTCTTGTTAACTTGATAGATTTAGATATGGTTGATTTTGATGTCATCTTTGGAATGGATTGCTTGAATTCTTTCTATGCTTGATTAGATTGTTGGACCCGTAGATTAATGCTTAAATTCCCTAATGAGATAGTCATTATATAGGAAGGTGTCTATTTAGTTCCTAAGAGAAGGTTTATTACTTATCTCAAAGCCTGAAGGTTGATTTCAAACGTGTGTTTGTATCATTTGGTTTGAGTTATGGATTCTATCTTAGAAAAGCCTTCTCTAGAGTCTGTTCCTGTGATGAATGAGTTTACCGAGTTGTTTCTTAATGATATCCCCAATAATTCTCCTAATAGGAAAATTGATTTTAGGATTGATATTGTTTTAGACACTCGTTTGATTTCTATTCATCCTTATAGAGTGGCTCCGACAGAGTTGAAAAAACTTAAGGAGCAATTGAAATATATTTTAGATAAAGGTTTTATTAGGCCTAGTGTGTCTCCTTGCGGTGCTCCCATGTTGTTTGTGCGCAATAAGGATGATTTCTTTCATTGTGCTTTGATTATGATCAGTTGAACAAAGAGACCAAAAAGAACAATCTTTAAAACCCGGTATGGTCACTATGATTTTTTGTCATCTCTTTTGGGTTGACCAAGGACCCAACGATATTCATAAATTTGATGAATAGGGTCTTCCATCTGTTCATAGATATTTTTATCATTATCTTCATTAATTATATCTTAGTGTATTCTAAGAGTGAGGCAGATCATGTAGATCACCTCCATTTCGTGTTGTAAACATTGAAGGATCATGATTTTTATGCCAAGTTCTCCAATGTGAGTTTTGGTTGAAAGTTGTAGCTTTTCTTCGTCATGTCATCTCCAATGAAAGGAGCATGGTAAATCCCCAAAAGGTTTCGACGGTTAAGAAATGTCCTAGACCTATGACTCTAACTAATATTCAGAGCTTCTTGGGTTAGCCGGTTATTATAGATGGTTTGTGGAGAGTTTCTCTACTATAGCTACTTCGTTGACCAAGTTGACCCAAAAGAAGGTCAAGTTTTTGTGGTCCAATTCCTGTGAGGATAGTTTCGAGAAGTCGAATGATAAATTAACTTTGGCTCCAATTTTGACCTTGCCTGAGTTTAGTGATGGTTTTTTGGTTTATTATGATGCTTCTCATATTGATCTGGGTTGCGTGTTGATGTAACATTATAGGGTGGTGGCCTATACTTCAGGTTATTAAAAGTCCGTGAGAAGAACTACCCCCCCATGACTTAGAATTATTAGTCATAGTCTTTGCTTTGAAAATTTGGTGGCATTATCTCTATGGTATTTATGTTGATATTTTTTCCGATCATAAAATCCTCGAATCTATGTTTACCCAAAAGGAGTTGAATCTTCAGCAAAGAAAGAGGCTTGAGCTATTGAAAGACTATGATATGAGCTTTATTACCATCCCGGTAAGGCGAATATAGTCCCCGACGCTTTTAGTAGATTGTCTATGGGGAGTTTGGCCTATGTTGATGAGGATAAGCGGGAGTTGGTGAAATGTATTTACTATTTGGTGAAACTTTGAGTATGACTTGTGGACTCCTAAGATGGTGGTATGTTTGAGCATCCGGTATCTCAATTGTCTCTTGTTGTTGAGATAAATGAAAAACAAGTATTTGACCCCAATTTGATAAAAGTCAAGGATAATATGGGTCAACACAAACCCGCGGACTTTGTAATTTGTTGTGATGGTATCTTAAGGTACCAAGGTAGGCTATACATTCCCGACATCAATGGATTGAGAGAAAGGGTCATGGACAAGGCTCATGGAGCCGGTAATGCTGTTCATCTTGGTGCCATCAAGATATATCATAACCTTAGGGAGTTCTATTGGATGAATAATATGAAGTGTGATGTTGCTTTCCATGTGGCCAAATGTATGGCATGCTGATAAGTAAAGGTTGAGCACTTGAGGCCCGGTGGCCTATACCAAGAAATTTTATTTCTCGAGTGGAAGTGTGAGTCTATTAATATGGATTTCATTACCAATCTCTCTAGATACCAAAATCAATATGATTTTATTTGGGTCATCATTGAGAGAATGACCAAGTTTTCCCATTTCTTACCCTTGAGAACTAATTTCTCAGCGAAGGATTATGCTAAATTATATCTTATGGTGATCGTAAAGTTGCATGATGCTCTGATGTCAATTATATTAGATCATGGCCCTCCATTTTTATCCCACTTTTGGAAGTTTTTCCAAAAATTTTTTGGTAACTAAGGTGTGCCTTAGTACCGCTTTCTACCTACAAATGGATGGTCAAGTGGGCTTATGTAATAGATTATGGTATTAGTTGGTATGACCATTTTCCTTTGATTGAGTTCACCTATTATAATAGTTACCACTCTAGTATTGATATGGTGCCTTTCAAAGCATTGTATGGTAGGAGATGTCGATCTCCTATTGGGTGGTACAAAGTTGGCGAGGCTAAGTTGCTTGGGCAGGACTTGGTTCACCAAGCTTTAGAGAAGGTTAAGGGGATTCATGATAGATTAAAAAATGCTCAACATCGCCAAAAGTCCTATGTGGATGTGGTGTGTAGGGACTTAGAGTTTAATATAGGTAATTCGGTATTCTTGAAAGTGTCTCCCATGAAAGAAGTAATGCGGTTTGGGATAAAGGTGAAGCTTAATTCCTAGAATATTGGTCCCTACTCCATTCACAAGGTTTTCCATATGTCTATGTTTCAAAAATATATGGGTGACCCTTTCTCGGTTGTTCCCTCGAAAGATGTTGGCATTTTAGACTCTTTGTCCTATGAGGAGGTCCTAGTAAGGATTTTTGATTGGAAAGTTCTCTAGTTGTGAACAAAATAGGTGGCTTTGATGAAGGGTGTATAGAGGAACAAAAATCTGAGGAAGCTACTTGGGGGGTGGAAGAGGACATGATTTCCAAGTATCCATATTTATTTCCCATTTCAGAAGCTTGTGATAAGGGTATATGTTAATATCCTTGCCTTGATGTATGTCTTTGATATACAATGGAGTAAGGTCTCTAATGATTGAGAATGGTTTATTTCTTTGTTAGCTAATAGATTAAATTTCTCAAAGTGTGAATTGATTTGTGTCTTGTTAGACAAGGGGTTTAAGTCCCTAATCCTTTGTAATTGTGTGTGTTGGGTTATGATGAGTTTAAATCTCTAGTACCTTGAATTAATTTATGTCCTCGATAGATGATGGTGTAAATTCCCCAATGCTTTGAGTTTCTCTACATCATAATGAGTTGATAGGTTGAAGTCCTTAAGTTGTGAAGTGAGTAAGTGTTGGAAAGTAATTAGTTTGAGTCCTAAGACAAATGAATTGAAATGGTTAATTAATGATGATCACGATATGTGTTGTGTTGTGTTATTCTGTTGTTGTGTTCTTCATCATAATTTTGTTTGAAAGTTTGTTGTGATGTGTGCTAACATGTTGAATAGTGTTTATGCTTGCATTAAATATCATTCGTGGATGAATGATCCTAAATAGGGGAGACTAAAACATCCGAGAATGTGGTCTTGCAAAATTTTTTGTTGATTGGTAGTAATGATAATATGTGTGTTGTGTTATATCCTTGTAGTGTTTTGTTTCTAACTTGACTGAAGATTTATTTCATGTATGTTGAGGTGTTAACTTGTATCTATACTTACCTATCAAAGTGGAAGAAATTTGAGACACATAGACTTTGGACCATTTGGAAACCAACAACCTTTTTGTGTCTCTGGAGTGGATACGGTTGGGGTACTTGTATCGTACCCTAGGTCACAGCTCATGCCCCTTCCACCTTCCTTTTTATATCCTAGATATTATGATAGGGTAATGTATAGTCCTCCATAGGACAAGGCCATTCCTAGGTCGTAACCAATGCATATGAGTTGTATACCACTCAATCTTATAGAGTAAAGTTTCAAATCATTTAGACTGTTTTGGCTACTAGTGGAGCTCAAGATTGGGGCATGATTTTTAACCTTGGTTATGACTCAAGGGTTCCTTTTCATACCCAAAACAGTGTGGTTGACCTAGGAGGAGCCTAGGGTACGAGTTAGGGTACCAATCGTTCCCTAGGCCACCATTACCATAGGATCCGTATGGTGGAGTCATACCCCTGCACATGTGAGCTGTCTAGCCTTTAACAAAGGAACTTTTGGTCATTTCCCATGCCTAAAACCCTAAATTATCTCCCTCTATAAGTCATTGTATCCTCCTAAGTCTTTATTTGACCAAACTCAAACATCCAAAACACTCTAAAGGCTCTTGGAAGCGAGATTAGAGGATAGGATTTGTAGGTGTTCATCTAGTGTTAAGGAAAAGGTCAAGTTTGTTGGTGATTCGAGTTGTTTTAGGCATTTTTCTCTTACCCTATTTAAATAACTCTAAACCTATGTATTTCACACTAGGATTAGTAAGTGTTCATGGTGGTTTGGAATAAAATGAAAAAGGTTTTGCTACTTAACAATGAATGATGATGATTCTTGCTTATACTTGAATTGAGACAAGTTAGTTATTGTATATTGCATATGGGAATTCTTGTTATATGTTGTTTAACATGAGGGCCTTCAATAAACCTAGTCTTGATGATATCTACCATGAAAATAACCTTGTTATAAGTATGCACAAAAGGTGTTTATAAAAATGTCTAAGTGAATTGTCAAGTCAGTAATTAATGATGTATTGAATTAGGGAAATAGACCAATGAGTATGAATGTTTGATAAATATTATGATAAGAGTATGGTAATCCATGTAAGGTGTGATGATAACCTTGTTGTGCTAAATAACCAATAAGGAGTTAAATTACCTTAATATGAAGATGAACTAGAATAGTGTATTGAACTATAGTGTGGTATGAGAATTTTATTGAAAAGTGAATGTCTTTTGAGGGTCTTGAGGACTATAAAATAAATGGTGTGAGGGATTTAATAAAGTCATTGGCCTATTGAGATGGTTGATCAATGAAGGCTCCCATAATTACCATGATGTCTTGCATAGTGTTGAATTGGCTAAATGGCTAAAGTCCCTAAAAGTTGTATTAAATGTATGATTGAAGCATAGACAAGAGGGTAAAGTACCAAATTTCAATTAATGATGGTTGTGATGGATTGAGGTCGAAGTCTTTTGCCTTATTTAATGTCTTGAGGTCAAAGTACCTTGCCCCATTATATGGCTTAAAGTTAAAAGTCCCTCGCCCAATGTGAAATCTAGGTAAAGTTCATTCCTTAAGAAGAGCTCTTGAGGTCAAAATACCTTGCCTCATAAAGATTCTTGTGGTAAATTCCAATTATGATAAGTGGCTAAAGTCCCTTGCCTAAATAACAAGCATGGGGTTGGAGTCCCTTTCCTAGATGAATGTGTGTGGTTGAAGTCTCAAGTTTTGATGATGGTGTGCACGGCTAAAGCCCTTAGAAAAATGAATGTGTGTACACGGGTAAAGTCCCAGTCTAATGAAAATGTGAACGTGGCTAAAGTCCTTGGTGTATTAAGCTAGATGAATCTATAAGTGTGGAAGGTGGTAGTCCTCCAATTTACTTCTAATGAGTGAATGCTTGATGAATCTTGGTGTATGAATGTGTGGGATTGTGAGATATATATATATATATGTATATATGTATACTGAATTTTTGATTGATTGATAATTTATCTTACCACTTATCTTTGAGTTACATACTAGCATTCCAACCACTAAACATCTCTGGATAATACGTCCCCATACGACCTAAGGCCCAGAGCACCATTTTCTTTTTCTATGTAATGATTAGTATATAGAAGCATTTCGTGAATTGACTTAAAGGGGTGAGCTTTCTTACATCTGGGAGTCAGACTTAGTCTCTTCAAGACTTGGTTTGGCTATAGTCCAGGGCTTGTCCCTACATATATACTCATTGACTTTAGTTTGTATAGAGGTATTGTGAATAATTGTGAACTTAGGCGTAGTTATTATAATGAATCTAATGTTGACTTATACTAATATTCTGCAGTCTTATCTTTTGAATTAGAGTGCCTTTGACTCCTATGATATGATAAAGTATTTAGGTTAGGTTATGGGGCGACCTCCTGTATACGTATGCTTGAGGTTCTCATACAATATGGCCTTAAGTTTGTAGCATGTCAATTCAAGTCCCTCTTGTTATTTTCACATTATCAGGAGGTTTGATTCCCCCATATTATGTTTCCTGATTGGGTGTTTGTGTCACCTTGATGTACCAGGAGGTTGGAGTACCCCATTGAGAAAATATCTGTCCTTTGGTTCGTGCAGCTATACATACTAAGGCCTTTGCAGGTGGGGGAGAGCTTGGCCTATATATCCCATGTCTGCCTTCTTATATTATGACGGTTAAGCTTTGTCCCCTATCCCGATATGTGATATATATATGTAGATGTATTTTATTATGAGTATTGGTTTAGAATAATTTTGAGCTATTGATCACAACATTATTTTATCCTTATCCTAAGTTACATGCTAGTGTTCACCCCACTAATCATCTCCAGGCACTATATACCCTCATGATGTAGGCACCGGAGGTACTTCTAGTTTTCTGCATAGAGTTTGGTGAATTGACTCAGTTTGTTGGTTCATTATGGTGAAGTGGTAAGCTTTCATTCTTTGGAAGGCTTATATATTTCATCAGTTCTTAGCCTAGATTAGAATTGAGAGTTTTTATTATCATTAACATTATCATTGTTCTTGTCAGAGTCGGTGATGTCTTGTATAAAACTATTTTTTTATTATTTTATAAAAGGCTTCGTTGGATTACTATGGACTTAGGTTAAGATGATAGATTGTTTGGAGAGTTACCGGTTGTCGATTATAGATAATTTAAATATCATTAAGCTTATTCTTATGATTTATTATTATATATTTGGAACTTATTGGATTTTGGTGCTGTTGTGTTCCCTTGGTTAGGTGCATGGGGTGGTCTCTAATCCATGTAGGACTTGAGATACATGTCTTGACCTGGCCCTAGTTTGGGTCATAATAAAGATGGTGTTAGAGCCTATGTTTGGTGTCATTTGGTGTCCATAAAGCCTTATCAAGTAGAGTCTCTTTTATAGGTGTGTAGTAAATCACACTTATAAAGGAGAGGCTACAAGAAAATTAGTAATGTTTCCCATTTTTGCTATTTTATTTTGAGCTATCGAGTCTAATGTCTTGAATCTCCTATAATCCCCATATGTTCTTATTTCAGATCATGCCTCCCAGAAGATCTAATTCTCTTGGAAACTCTTTGGTCTCATCTAAGGACAATGTTGATGGAGCTCGTCCAACTTTAGGAGTTTAGACCCTGTCTAGGATCACTTCTTCTGATTTCCCTAATGGAGCTCCATCGGTGCCTCTATCTCTCCCCAGGCATCTTCGAGCTGATGTGTCTAATATTGAGTTTAGCCAATTAATTCATTTGCTTACATAGTTGGTGGCATCCCTAATTGATTATGTTGATTCTATTACTCTATCCTCTGAGGTCACTAGAGTTGGCCAATTTATGATGTTGAGTCCTCAAATTTTCACTGGTTCTAAAGTGATGAAAGATCTTTAAAGTTCATTGATGAGAGGGAAAAGATCTTCTATAAGGTACATTCTACAAATGTAGAGGGTGTAGAGCTTGGTGTTTATCAATTTAAGGATGTAGCATAAAAATGGTATGAAGAGTAGGAATAGCTCAGGTACGATAAGGCTAAGTCTGCTTTATGGGATGACTTCTTTAGTGCTTTTGTTGATCGATTCTTTCCTCAAGAGTAGTGGGCGATAAAGTCTGAGGAATTCATGAATTTAAAGTAAGGTAGGATGATAGTAAAGAAGTATGCCTTGAAGTTTTGTCAGCTAACACATAATTCTTTGAAACTGGTGTCCAGTATGAGGGCTCAAATAAGGAAGTTTATCTCTAGGTTTTCTCGTGACTTGATCTTGGAGAGCAAGGCTTCATTGTTGAATAAAGATATGGACATCTCTAGACTTTTGGTGTATATAAAATAATAAAATAAGAGAAGAAAAAGTAAGTGAAGATGAATGAAAGGTAGAGTAAGAAGTTTTGGTATTAGGATAAGGGTGGAAGTTTATAGCAAAGCATAGAGATAGTGGGAAATGGTCTAAGAAAAGGTGTAACAACTCTAATTCCCACTTTATGCAAGTGTTCCTTATCTAAAGCCATAGGCCGATCGGCGTTCTCAGTAAGATAGTGGTTTTGGAGCACCAGAAGCCTAGGCACAGTCTATTAGGGCTTTGTCTACTCTATCATATCATCCTTGTAGATTTTGTTTCCAAGTACATCATGTTGTTTGTGAAGGGGGGAGAACTAGTGCTTTAAATATAGTTAGATTGGTCATATGCCGGGGGGTTGTCCTTGTAGGGTTGCTTTTGTGGAAAATAAGATTCCTATTTCTACTTCATCAGCTTCTGCTCCAAAGGGTGGTGCTAGTTTTTCTTCTGGTCCAGCACTAGATAGAATCGCTTGTATGCTCTTTCCACCCACCAAGATTCTGAGGTGTCCCCATTATTGTTATTAGTATGCTCAAACTTTTCTCTTATGATATATATTGTCTACTTGATCCTGAGTCTACACTCTCATATCTGTCCCCTTATATGGCTATTTATTTTGGTTTTGACCCTGATTGTATTCTAGATCCCTTTTCTATGTCCACCTAGGTGGATGACTCCATTATGGGAAGAAGGTTCTATAGGGGTTGTGTATTGTTGGTCTATGGTAGGGAGACCTTGGTGGATCTAATAGAGTTGGACATGGTAGACATTGATGTGATTTTGAGGAAGGATTGGTTATATTTGTGCTATGCATCTCTTCATTGTCAAACCTAATGGGTCAGTTTCCACTTCCCCAATGAGTTGAAGATTAAGTGTGAAGGTAGTTCCCTAATACCTGAGAGAAAGTTCATTTCATATCTTAGAGACCAAAAATTTGTTTCTAAAGGGTGCCTCTATCATGTAGTGTATGTTAAGGATTCTAGATTCGGAAGACCTCCTTTACAGACTGTCTCTATGGTCTATGAATTTCCTAAGGTGTTCCCCAATGATCTTCCTAGTATTCCACCCAATAGGAAAATTGATTTTGGGATTGATCTTCTTCTAGAAACTCTTCCTATTTCTGTACCTCCATATAGAACAACTTTGGCTTAGTTGAAAAAACTCAAGGATCAGTTTAAAGATGTTCTCGATAAGTTTTTTATTTTCTCTAATATGTCTTTATGAAGTGCTCCCATGCTTTTCCTTCATAAGAAGGATGGTTCCCTTCGGATGTGTATTGATTACGTCCAATTGAACAAGGTGACTGTGAAGAATAAGTATCCCCTTCCTAGGATGAATGATCTGTTTGATCAAACTCAAGGTGCTAAGTTCTTTTCTAAGATTGATCTTTGGTCTGGGTACCATCAATTAAAGATTATTGAGGTGGATGTCGCTAAGACTGCTTTACAAACCGGTATAGTCATTTTGAGTTTTTGGTGATGTCCTATGGTTGACAAACTCCCTAGTGGCATTTAAGGATCTTATGAATTGGATTTTCCTTCAGTTTCTGGACTTGTTTGTCATTGTCCTTAGTAATGATATTTGGTACATTTGAAAAGTGAGGTGGATCATTCCATTTACCTCTACCTTGTATTGTAAACCTTAAAAGATCAACCATTGTTTGCAAAATTCTTAACGTGTGAGTTTTATTTAAATATTGTGACTTATCTATGTCATATTGTTTCTAGTGAAGGGATCATAGTGGATCCATAGAATATTACGGGGGTTAAGAAGTGGCGTAGACCAACGACTAGAACCGATGTTCAGAGCTTCTTGGGTTTAGCTGGTTATTATAAGAGGTCTATGGATAGTTTCTCTTCTATTGCTAACCTATTAACTAATTTGACTAAGAAGAAAGAGTTCTTGTAGTTTGATGCTTATAAGGTTAAGTTAGAGCAGTTGAAGGATAAGTTGACTTTGGCTCTGGTCTTGACCCTACCTGGGGGTACTGATGGTTTTGTTTTCTATTATGATGTATCCGGAGTGGGAATGGGTTGCATGTTGATGCAGTATGGCATAGGGATTGCATATGCTTCTAGGCAGCTAAATGTTCATGATAAAAATTATCTGACTCATGATTTAGAATTGTTAGATGTGGTATTTGCATTAAGGATCTGGCGACATTATTTGTATTGGGTCAATGTTGAGATTTATTCTGATCATAACAACCTACAATACGTGTTCACTCAGAAAGAGCTAAATCTCAGCCAAAGAAGGTGGCTTGAGTTGCTAAATAACTATGACATGAGTGTTTACTACCACCCAGATAATGCTTATATGGTTGCTAATGCTCTTAGCAAGTTTTCCATAGGATGTTTATCACATGTGGATGAGGAGAAGCAGGATTTGGTGAAGGATATTCACCGTTTAGCTAATCTAGGAATTCGTCTCTTGGATTTCAAAGATAGTGGTGTGTGTTTTGAAAAGGTGGCGATGTTATGTCTTGGTGCTGAGGTAAAATAGAAGCAAGCGTTGAACCCTATCTTGATATAAATCAAGAATGATGTGGGTAGGCAGAAGGTGATAGTTTTCCAGATTGGTGGGGATGGTATCTGGAGGTACCAAGGTAGATTATCTGTTCTTAATGTTGATGGGTTGCGGGAAGGAATTTTTTTTGGAGCTCATGAGTCAAGTTATACAGTTCATCCTGGTTTAATGAAAATTTATCATGATCTCAAAGAGATTTATTGGTGGAATATTATGGAGCAGGATGTGGACAATTTTGAGGCTAAATGCATTGTGTGTTAGTAAGTAAAGGTGGAGAACTTGAGACCAGGTGGGATGATTAAGGAGATTGAGCTGCCGGTATGGAAATGGGAAATAATTAATATGGATTTTGTTACCATCTTTCTTTGGTCTTGCCAGCAGTTTGATTCTATTTGGGTCATCGATGATAAGATGACTAAGTCCACTCATTTCTTACCAATGAGGACAAATTTTTTTGCTGAGAAGTATATGAAGTTGTATATCCAAGAGACAGTTAAGTTGCATGTTGCACCCATTTCTATCATTTTTTGTCGAGGTACTCAGTTCTCAACTAACTTTTGGTGATCCTTTCATAGAGGTTTGGGGACTAAGGTGAGTCGTAGTACTGCTTTCCAACCGCAAAGGGATGAGAAAGCAAAAAGGACAATTCAGGCCTTTAAAGATATGCTTCGGGCTTGTGTATTTGATTATGTTGTTAGTTGGGTTAACCACTTGCCTTTCACAGAATTTTCCCACAACAACAGTTATCACTCTAGGAATGGTATGGCTCCATTTGAGGCCTTGTATGGTATGAGGTATAGGTCTCCTGTTGGATGGTTTGAGGTTGGTGAAAATAAGTTATTTTTTCTTGATTTGGTTCACCAAGCCATAGATAAGGTGAAGTTGTATCTGGATAGACTTAAAGCCGCCCATAGTCGCCAAATTCCCTACGCGGATATGACGCGAAAGAAGTTGGAGTTTAGTGTCTGTGATTAGGTATTCTTGAAGGTGTTCCCCATGAAGAGAGTGATGGGGTTTGGTAAAGGGAAAGCTCAGTTCTAGTTATGTCGGTTCGTACTTTGTTTTGAATAGCGTTAGTAATGTTTCTTATGAATTAGAGTTGCCTTCTAGTTTGATCTCCATTCATCTGGTGTTTTATGTTTTGATGTTGAGAAAGTGCGTGGGTGATCCTTCGAAGGTCATTTCTTTGGAAAAGGTAGGAATTTCAGATTCCTTGTCCTATGTGGAAGTCCCGATTGAGATTTTGGATAGGTAAGTCCATAGGTTGCGGATGTATGTGGTGTCTGTAAAGGTTCTTTGGAGGAACCACAAGGTTGAGGAAGCCACTTGGGATGACGCGGAGGACATGAAGTCCAACTACCCATTCCTTTTCCTCGCTCCAAATAATCACGCTTGAGGTATGTGTAATCCTTAGCATCTTTGTTTTCTGACTTTGATAAAGGAAATTATGAAATCATTGATGTCTTTTTCTGTCATTGTCATTGGTATGTATGGGAGTGTTTCTATGTTAAATTTTGCAAGCGTATGCCTTGATCCATCATTCGAGGATGAATGATACATAGGGGGAGTATGTAACACCCAGGAAGTTGATCCTAGAAAATTTTTTGAAATTTTATCCACACTGCCTTGAATACGACTTACATTTATGAGCCATAGAGAGTCTTGATAGGTACTACTGACCAAATCATAGCCTAAATTTCTTCTCTGAGTACAAGTGGCTTACTAAGAGTCATAAGGACTCATTACGAGTCATTAGGTACAAATCGTAGGATGTCCAGTGTTTACCCTAAATATGTTTGTATTGACTATAACTTGATCCTACGAGTCATAGGGTCCCACTATGAGTCATTCCAGTTGAGTTGTAGTGTCAATATTATATGGGTGCCCTAGAAACTGTCTTGGCTACGACTCGTGGTAATGAGTCGTAGTGAAACATTACGAGTTATATAGTGACCGGCAGTCACTGACGACTAAATTTGAGTTTTTAAATTAAGGGAACTATTGCCAATTGCATTCTTACCCAATTAAAAACCCATGTACATAAAGTACTTAAGGGGGTTATTTCCCATTCATAACGTAATCAAACACTTTCAAAATAGTCTCAAGTCTGTCAAATATCCATACTTAGGGTTTTAAAAAGGTAGATCACCTACGGACTCAAAAGTTGAATTCTCTCCACAAATATGGATATTTCAGGCATGTTACTGTTCCCTAAATGCTAACTTGTTAAAAATATGTGTTTTAAAGTGTTGTTCGTATGGTACTGATGATGGTTTTGAAACATAGGTTGAAGGTTTTGAATGCTTGTTGTTGAAAAATATTTTTCGATGGTTTACATAGATTGTTCATGCTTTAATTATGGTTTTGAACATGTGGGATGGTGGTATGGTGAATAAATAAGGGGATTGTGATTTCCCCAAACATGTGACTTTTGAAGTGGTTATGACCTCAACCCCATATTGTGAAATTGGGTTAGAATATGAAAAGTATGTATATTGAACTACTATTGAATTATTACATGATATGAAAGGCTATTGAAGTATACTAATTTTCAATTGAACCTTACGGGTTGTGTAATTCCCCAAGCTAATGTATAATTGAACCAAGGGGGTTGTGAATTCCCCCAAGAGATGATAATTGGTTTGGAATGTTTATGTTACCTTGCAAGTGCAGTTGGTATGACGATACTAACAATGTATGCCTAAATGTGTATTGTGGTTCAATATAGGGGAATGTATGATAATTATTTTAATTAGACTTTAATGAGGGTTGTGTAGCTGAGTCATGAATGTACAGGTCCCGAGGGATCAACATTGGAAATTGCAACTGCCGATGCAGGGTCCTATATTATCGGGTAGTTCAAGTCTCCCTTGTTATTATCACATAATCAAGAGGTTTGAGTCCTCTATATTATGTTACTTGATTGGGTGTTTGTGTCAACTTGATGTATCTGGAGATACGAATTTCCCATAAAGAAAATGTATATCATGTGGTTCATATGGCCACATGCATTTGAGCCCTTCCAACTAGGGGATAGTTATTCCCATATACCTCGTGGGTGCATTCTTATGTTATGATATCTGAGCTACACAATCCAGGCTAATGTTTTAAAGTTCATGTTAAACCTTATCCCCTATAACGAAATGTGATATATATATATTTATATGCATTTGATTATGTGCATTAGTTATAAATGATTCTGAAATATTGATCACGACATTATGTTATCCTTATCCTTGATTTACATGTTAGTGTTCACCCAACTAATCATCTCCAAACATTGTATCCCTATGAGATGTAGGCGCCGGAGGTACTTCTACTTTTCCTGCGTAGAGTTAGGTAGATCGGCTCAGTTTTTCAGTTTGTTGTGGTGATGTGGTGAGCCTCCACTCTTCAAAAGTCTTAGACATTTCATCAGTTCTTATCCTAGATTATAATTGAGAATTTTCATTATTAATAACATTATTAGAGTGACAAGTCCCGAACAAGACTGATTTTTGATTCTTTTGTAGAAGGCTTTGCTGGATTACTAAGGACTTGGGTGATGTTAGTAGGTTGTTTGGCTGATTGTCGGTTATAAACATGATTTAAATATCATTAATCTTATTTTTATGCTACCTTATTATATGTTCAGAATTCATCCAATGGGGATGTTGTGTTCACTTGATTAGGTATTGGGGGTGGTCTCGGGTCTATGTGGGACTTGAGATGCCTGTCACAGCCAAACCTTGTGAAAACTTCATGTTATAATGTTCCATGATGTAAGCCATCGTAGGGCACCATTGACAATAAAATCATTTCAAATTCCTTATTCGAGTATCATCAATATGATAAACACAATTTAATGCACTAACATGGTATATGATAATAAGTCAACCCTTATTTGATGACATAATAATAAATATTACAATTAAATGCACATTCATAGCCCGACAATATCAACTCAAGCCCCCACCAAGACATCACCATGATATTTACTCTTAAAATATGTAATGTTATGCACCTAAGCCCCCACTCAGGGATATAATAATAAATAATTTCTCAAATCAACAATAATGTTCATATGAGTCCCACATGGACAACATGAAATTAACAACAATCCTAATAACAATATGCCAAGTAACTACCCAAATCTAGCATGTTGCATATGATAAGTGCCATCTACTATTTCAAATCCATTTATACTCTAGGTATTCTCTAAAACTCAATTGTTTCTTCTCTAACTATAATAATAAAATTATCCCCTAAAGGTAACAAAATATCATACAAAAGTCCACTAAACAGGATTAAAGCGCTAAAATAAGTATTCAGTGGCAATTATTCAAGATCACTAAGTTATCTATCGACATACTACTACTATAAGGATATTTACAACTAGTAATACTAACTAAGGAAGGTAACTCTCTATCTATAATCCAAACCAAAGTGACTTATAAATTAAAAGTAAACAAACATACAACACACAAACACTTTACAGAAACTCAAGGTACATCAGAACATTCCTTAGAGAAAAATCTGTGTGCCCCATTGAAACACAACACTTTTGATGCTTAAAAAAAAGAATATATGCATGGGCTTAGGTTATTTTAGTAGATATGATATAGTTTAAGTTTTATTGTAGGTAAAACGGGTAAATATTCATTTTTGAATAAAATTAGAAGAAAAACCACTCAAAAAGATGAAGTCTACATATGATATGAGTTAACATACCAGTCGTGAATAAATCATACGGATCATAGGTTGACTCGTAAACACAACTAAACTAAAATTAAAGAATAAAAGAAAGTGGCGTGATGATACAACTAAAGAATACGAACAATATGCTATGGATATGAGTTGGGACAATTAAAGGTAAAGATAATAGAATATCAGTCAGTAATTCAGAGGTGATGTCACAGAATAAGACAAGTTGAAAGTCTGAGTACGACTCATAGGATCAAAACATAAGATAACCAATGTTCACAAAAATTAAAGAGTGAGTACCAGGTGGTACAAGTGAAAGCCACGAGCCATATGTTCTAGATACCACTTGTGAGTATGATTCGTAAAGCTAAGAGAAACCTGCAACCCCGGAAGATCAAACACTGGGAACATACGAGAGTCACAGTATGACTCTTAAGAAGACCTTGCGAGTGGACGAAGCGAGTCATGTCTTGTGCCAACTTATGTTTCTTATTTCGTTTAAATTAGTATTTTTGAGTTATTTTGAGATACTATAAATACGATAGGGTTATTCCTTTATTACGTTACATGCTTTTATATTCTAGTACATACATTTACATACTTTATATTATTCTTGAGAATTTTGGGTGATTATTCAATTAAGATTTCATATTTTATTCTTCTTATTCTTGTGCAATTAATTACATGCTTTCATTATTGAATATCATGGATTATTGCATGAATATGTGTAGCTAATTTCCCTAACTAGGGTAGTAGGAACCCAGGCAGATTAACTATGTAACGGAAGTGGGAGATTGATCTATTCTATTACATTTGCATGTATCTTCATATTTATCATGTTAATTGACCTCAAAGCTACTGCAGAAGCTTGAGGATTGACTGCATTCAATAACATCCTCACAAGGGAGTTTGAGATTAGGAAAAGAGGATTAAGACATTAATTTGAGATTCACGTCCATCTTATTATTCCTCTATCTCATCTAATCAACTCGAGACTCAAATGGTAAGAGTTGAACTAAAGTTATAGACAAGGAGCAATAAGGAGATGCTCTGAGACTAAAAAAGTAAAGGGTGAGATTCATCAGCACATTCACAAGACTGTTGATAATAGCTATCTTATGAACTTTACATACAGAGCAGCAGAATAAATGGTTAAACATGAGAAATTTACAGAGTTGTGAAGCAAGGTGGAACATAATCCTATTGTTCATCTTCTATTGTTTGCAAACTCAAAGCATTACAGATTTGGTTACTAGTTACTTACTACTTCTAAATTCCCCATTTACTTTTCCACACTGCTCGTGATTTTTGTCAAGTTAAGCAATTCTTCAATATTTTCTGTGGGCTCGGCCCCAACCTAGTTGGATTATTATATTTGGCATCGACCACAACATACTTCTTTGAAGGTTAGTTTTTGGCAATATTAAATTTAGGCATCATTTTTGGGGAAGACGGTGAGAATTGTTGATTGAAGTTGGTATAGCTCACGGGTTTTATTTTCTATTCTTGATTTGACATACGCCTATGTATTTCATACACTAGGATAAGAGAAAATCCCTTACTACCTTTTGATCTTGAGCATGAAATAATTCTTCAAACATCAAGTAGGATATCAGGAAAAGTATGTGATGGTGTTCCTATTGGGTTCAAGACCCTCAAATGTCCTCCTCCCCCACCTAATGATCCACAGAATTTTGCTAGTAAACAAACTAAACAATTATTAGCAGTAGCTACTGAAGAAGATAGAGTGGCTGAGGAAGCACAATTTGCTGAAGGGGATAGGCTAGCCCGGTAAGAAGTACTAACTAGGCCAAGACAAATGACCTGTAACGCCCTAGATTCTAAACACCAAATGCTACACGGTGCTTAGTACCCTGAAAGACCATAAGATAAACCTGTACTGATATCTATAACTGAGCACTAAAATATATGCTATAAAAATACAAAAACATGGCGGAAACTTGCCATAAGGTTCAATGCTTAAATAAAACAGAATAAAGTATAATGATACCAAAACTAAAATAACTATCTGAAAATACTGTAGTCTGAAAGCCTCTAAACTATCTCAATAAGGAGTTGATATGACAATCCCCCAACAAATTCCGTCTACTAAAAAATACTTAATCTAATGCAATAAACAAAATAAGGAACATCTTTGAATGATGAGGAATCACTGCTAAGTCTACTGCTGCTGGTGAATCTGAATTTCTATGGGTGCTCAATATCCCGTGGTTCTAAACCTATGGTATAAAACACCATATCACAAGACAAAATTTTACATCAGTATATGAGAATGTACTGGTACACTAGATGAGGTAAGGCTTAATGCAGGGGTTCATATGCATGAACATTACTGACTGAATAACATGAGTATACTAAATGAGAATACATGCATGAATGCATAAACTATAACTGAATATGTAATAACACTAGATGATGAATTCTAATAACTAGATTTTTAATAAATGAGTCTATTGATACTAATAGTGATTGACTGAAGCTGAGATCAGACCCTATCTAGAAGGTGATTTGTGGATCTACTAATAATGAGAAAGATTGACTAAATATCATATCAACCCTATCTAGCAGGTCATCTCTTATTCTATTAGTAATTTTACTTGATGGCCTGTATGTAACAACCTTAACTTCTATAATAGGTATTAATACTTGATGGCCTGTATCAACAGCCTTGACTTCTATAAAACTAAACTGAGTTCTATCTTAAAGACTTAGACTAAAATAGAAACTGTGGGAAGTAATTAGCTAACCTACATGACCGTTCTAGCTAATTTGGGGTCTAACCCGTAACCCCAGTTAGAAGGGTGTCAGTACCGTACCATCGATAAAGACAATCTTTTAGTGACCCTCATCTATCAGGTACTGAAATGAGAATGGTGGGTCCCTCATCTAACAGGTTAAGCCACCTCATCAACCCTTATCTAATAGGTTTGATGTCTTAACCTATGCTGGCTACATAGTTCTGGAGCTCAAGGATTGCTTCTAAGAATCACACCCTCTACTAACAGGTGAGTTTTCCTCCTTGGTCTCACTCGGTGCTGAATCCTACTGCCAACTGAATAGACACTGAACTAATTCTTAGACTATACTTGACTAATCTGAATCTGTTACTAATCGCATTAATTAAATGAGTTGAACTAATTTCACTGAGTTTCGTTGACTAATGGAGTACTACTAAGTTCTAAATTGATTACTGGACTGGACTAGGATGTTACTGAGATTACTGAACTTTCCTAAGTCATGAAGCTGACTAAGTTCTACTAAATTCTATAACTGATAGAGAATACTACTACTCGTAACATTACTGAGAATACTATAACTGACACTGGCTCTCGGTAGTAGCTAAATTGTCGGGTATAAATACCCACAGAACTCGATGGCATAAAAGTAAAGTAAAGTACAATCTTGAATAACATAACTCTATTCACTTTTTTATAATTCACTCTCTAAGACATCTCAACAAACATTTTTAATGAATTAATTTATACATTAGTGGGGAATACATGTTGGCATGTTATAATGACATTATTTCATTCTCATAGACGATTTATCAAACACTTGTAAGGCATCTACTTGTACATGATTGGGGCAACATGCTACTTTGTTACAATGACCCTATTTCTTTTACATAGGTATTTTATCAAACACATGGGGAGCATGAACTATTTCACATAACGATGGCCAACACATATCATCATGAATACCATACTCAATTTAAATTCTTGGGTTTTAGCATACAATTCATCATATAACCATTTCAATTTCATGGAAACTTATAATTAAATATGATTTGAAACTCAATGAACATCATAAACATGAATTGAAACTATTTCAAGTATGAAAATCATGAATCATAATCTTTGTATTTTTGAAAAAAGGTTCTTGGACTTCATGGGTGAAAGGGAGTCATGAATCAACATCTAAAATACCTCAAAATCTTGAATTTTGAAAGTTAACTAACATTTCTTGAACGTTCTAGGATTGGAAAATACAGATCTTTATGTTTTCTTAATAGTTCTTGAACTTGAGGAATTTGAATTTCTTAGTTTTTTTAAGAAGAGTTTGGATCTTATTCTTGTGGAATGATCTTGAAAGAAACCCTAGTTTTGATGTTATGGGTGAATGAGGAGTTATCTGCTATGATTTGACGTGATTAGGTGTTAAATAAGGTGGAAGAGACCAAAAAATCCTTTTTAAAATGGCTTAAAATCGCTAAACGGAGGTCTGCAATGGTTTAGGCGATGAATGATTGTACTGGGGATGGACCATCCCTTCAATCCATTCATTTTTAGCAAGAAAATAGGCTTACTACCTCAGTTGATAGTTTGGGCGATGGTCCGTCTGCCTTCACATCGCACTTTGGCAGTTCGGATAGCTTGCTGTAAAATGGCCATAACTTTTTACTCCGATATTGGATTTTGGAAAAATTGGTATTGCTAGAAAGATAATTCAATTATAAATCTGTTAGTTGGTCATGAGATCAAAATTCTTTGCATAAAGGGAGATATGCTCATTTTAATTTGACTATGTCAATATCTTTCTCAAGAATTCAATCGATAAGGAATATTTTGATTCGTCTAATAGCTAGGACGTATTTAAGTCCTTAATATACATCAAACTTGTACATAAAAATACCAAATCACTAAAATTTATTTCTCATGAGCATGAAGCATGGTTCTACTATCAGTTAGGATTCGTGGGGTCTTATATGGCCGAACGTCAAGGTAGAGTTCAAAGATGACCGAATCTGAAGAGAAAGTGAAGTATCTTTATCGACAATTAGCAAATTTCCAAGCCAAAGGACACAAGAATCAAGGTTGAAACTTTTATAATGATAGATACAGAGATAATAGGGACTAAGATGGTGATTAGAGATGCAAAGATGACTATAAAGAGAAGTGAGATAGATATGTACCACCAGGTAGCCAAGATATTGAGTCTAGAATGAAAGAAGTGTTGTCAAAACTAGTCAAAGGCCAAAAAAGTTAGGAGAGCTATCTTAAGGAGATTAACACAGACCTGATAGGGATAAATAAAAAAGGTGACTCACATGCGTCCACAATCAAGCAACTGGAGCAGTAGTATGGCTAGATATCAGCCATATTAAATCAAGGGCAACCTAACACTGTTCCTAGTAATAAGTGGTAAATCTAAAGAATGATGGTTACTATTATGCCATTACCACTCGGAATGGTAAGACCACCATAGCTCTGCTTGTACTCCCTGTAGATGAACAAAGGAATTATGATGATTTTGTTGATACGAAGAGTATTAGCAAGAAAGATAAAGGAAAATATGAGGTCAAGGAGCCTATTTTAAAGTCTATCCTGATACCTCACCCTTCTTTTTCTTAAAGGCTGAAAAAGAAATAAAAAGAGGGAAATTATTAGAAATTTTTATCTAGGTTAAAGGAGCTACAGACAACATCCCACTTGTAGAGGCATTAGAGAAAATGCCAGGATATGCAAAATTCATGAAGGATCTAATTATGAAGAAGAGGCCAGTCAGTTATGAGGTAGTCAAAATATTTATCACTTTAGTGTTATAGCTACTAGATCATTGGTAGAGAAGAAGAAGGATCCTGATGCTTTCACCACACCCTACACTATTGGATCTTTAAACTTTACTTAATCATTATGTGATTTGGGTGCTAGTATCAACCTCATGCCCATAACATTATTTAAACATATGTAGTTATGAACTCCTACACTAGCCACCGTAGGACTAGTGATAGCAGATTGGCCAGTTAAAAAGCCAGTTGGTATTCTATATGATGTATTGATGAAGATGGATTTTTTCATCTTTCCTGCTGATTTTATAATCTTAGACTGTGAAGTGTACTTTTAAGTGTATATTACTTTAGAAAGACCTTTTTTGGTTACAGGAAGGACATTGATTAATTTTAAACTAGGACATCTAATGCTGAGACTCAATTATGACCAGGTGATATTCAACCTTTGCAAATCTATGAAGCAGCTTGATGAGTTAAGAGTGATGCTTATTTTTTATGTGTTTGATAAAGAGAGACTCATTTCAAGATGTTAATGTAGTAACAACTTGGGAAGATACTTCTGATGTTGTCCATATTATAGAAAGGTTGGTTTTTGAAGCATTAGCAGTCGTGATCATAAACTTTGATAGTGCTGGTATTGATGACTATGATGAGATGGTATGTGAACTCGATGGGTGCAGTTCTTATACTTTTTGAGCTTGATTTGGATCTAAAAAATAGAACTACTCCACCCGCTGGAGCCACCCATCTTAGAGTTGAAGGCCTTCCCTTCTCATTTATGATATGTATTTCTAGGGGCCAACAATACTTTGCCGGTAATCATTACAACTTACTTGATGGAGATAAAAGTGGAAACTTTATTATCAGTGCTACAGAGATTCAAGAGGGCCATTAGTTGGTCCACTGCATATATTATGGGTATCTTGCCTAGTCTTTGTACTCATAATATTCAACTTGAGCCAGATTGTATTCCAAGTATAGAGCATCAATACAGACTTAATCCTCCTATGCAGGAGGTGGTGAAGAATGTGATAATAAAGTGGCTAGATGTTGGTGTAGTGTATCCCATTTCTAATAGTAAGTAGGTCAGTATTGTATACTGTGTTATGAAGGAAGGCAGTACTATTATACTTAATAAGAAGAATGAGCTAATGTTTTTTAGGCCGGTCATAGAATAAAGAGGTTGTATAGCTTACAAAAAACTAATGCATGGACTCAAAAGGACCATTTTCCATGCTCTTCATGGACTTGATGTTAGATAGGTTTTGGAGCAGAAGATGGTACTATTTTCTGATGGGTACTCAGGTTACAAGCAAATCAGTATTGCGCCTGCGGACCAAAAGAAAACAACTGTCACTTGACCTTATGGGATCTTTGCATTCAGATATATGTCATTCAAGCTATGTAAGGCTCCAGCCACATTTTAGAGATGTGTGATGTCAATTTTCTTTGACATGGTAAAAGACATCATCAAAGTATTTATGGATGATTTCTCAGTAGTTTGTGATTTTTTTATGACTGCTTCATTCACTCAAAAAATATTGTATGAAGGTATGAGGAAGGTAACTTGGTACTTAATTGGGAAAAGTGACATTTCATGGTTAAATAAGGTATTGTGCTTAGGCATAAGATTTTAAAAAGGGGTATTGAGGTAGATAGAGCAAACATTTAAATAATTGAGAAATTACCTCCACCAATGTTTGTGCAGGGTTTTCATAGATTTTTGGGACATTCTGGGTTTTATAGGCAATTTATCAAGGATTTCTCTAAGATTGCCAACCCTCTTTATAGGCATCTTGAGAAAAAGGTGAAATTTGAATTTACTGAAGCATTATTAAAGGTTTTTGAATGTCTGAAGGAGAATTTAATGATTGCTCCTATCATCATATCCCTTGATTGGTCCTTGCCATTTGAGATTATGTGTGATGCAAGTGGAATGGTCATAGGTGTTGTAGTAGGAAAATAAAAATAAGATCATCATATCTACTATGCTAGCAAGTCATTAAACCCTGCTCTAAAGAACTACACAGTTACTAAACAAAGTTGTTAGTGGTGGTTTTTTCCTAATAGAAATTTTAATTTTATTTGATTTGGACAAAGGTAGTGGTTCACACTAATCATGCAAAATTGTGGTATTTGATGGATAAAAAATATGCAAATCCGACACTTATTAGGTGGGTTCTATAGCTGCAAGAATTTGTATTCGAGGTCATAGATACAAAAGGCTATAAGAATTAAGTTACGGATCATTTGTCTAGACTTGAGGAGGAATATATGAATAAAGTTGAAGATAGGATAGAGATTGATGAAAGTTTTCCAGATGAGCAGATACTAGCAGCTTCCTAAGATCTAATTCCATTATTTTGCTGACTATGCAAATTATCTAGCAAGTGATCCAGTCCTAGAAGATCTTTCCTTTTAGCACAGAAGAAGTATGCATGAGGTAAGGAAATTATTCTAGAATGAACCTTATTTATTTAGAATTTGTGTGGATGGGATTATTCGTAGATATATACCTTAGGTTGTGATGATAAGCATAATTGAGGCTTGTCATTCTTCACCAGTTGGTGGTCATCATGGAGGAACCTACACAACCCCAAAATCTTGCAATGTGCGTATTATTGGCCAATAATTTACAAAGATGCACCTGATTTTGCTTCAGCTTGTGATCAATGTCAATGCCAAGGTAACATCTCTAGGCACCATGAACTTCCTATGACTCCTACTTTAGAAATGGAATCGTTTGATGTAAAGGGTGTGGATATTATAGGACATTTTGTTAGTTTGTTTTTCTTGAAGTACATCTTTGTAGCTATGGATTATGTTTGTAAATGGATGGAAGTGGTTGCACTCCCCAGCAATAAAGCACGTAGTGTCACCGAATTCTTGAAAAAACACTTCTTTTCTTGATTTGGAATACCATGTGCTTTCATTACTGATAGTTGGTCACGTTTTTGTAATTGTCTATTCAAAAGTCTTCTTAAGAAGTATGGAATGAAGCACAAGGTGGCAACACCTTATCATCCACAGACTAGTAGACAAGTTAAGGTGTCCAATAGAGAAATCAAGTCCATCTGGGAAAATATAATTAATGCCAATAGGACTGATTGGTCAAGGAAGTTAAATGATGCATTAAAGGCTATAGAATAGATTTCAATACCCCCATTGGTTCTTTTCTATATCAGCTGGTTTATGGCAAAGCATGTCACTTGCCAATTGACCTTGAATATAATACACTATAGGCTCTGAAAAAGCTAAATTTTGAGTGGCAATAAGAAGCAAAGTAAAGGTTAAATAAGATAAATGAGTTGGATGAATTCTTACTGTGGGCTTATGTAAGTTCTACACTTTACAAAGAGAAGATGAAGTTGCATCATGATCACAAAATTGAGAAGATGATATTTGAGAAAGGTGACCAGGCATTGCTCTACAACTCAAGGCTTTTATTGTTTCCAGGTAAGTTAAAGTTTAGATGGTATGGTCTATTTACTGTAACAAGACTGTTTTCATATAGTGCTTTAGAATTGAAGTGGGATGGTGAAGCCCCGTTCAAGGTGAATGGGAGAAAAGTAAAGCATTATAAAGGTGACACTAAGGAAATTAGTGTAATTTATGAAATGAACCTTGGTGAAGTTTGGGTAACCAAGGCAATTATGACGGGCCGCGATGTTAAATAAAGCACTGCATGGGAGGCAACCCATGAGTCTAGTTGGTGAAATCTAGTATCCTACTTAGCCACATAGTTCCACAACATTAAATCAAGCATTGTGTGGTAGGCAACCCATGTTTTTGTACTTAATAATTTATAGGGTAATATGTTCATTCAGTGTGCAGGAAGAAAGATTGTACAAAAGAGCAAAAACTTTAAAAAATAAGGTCATACAAACTATTCACGAGTTGTATCTTTAGGTGAAGACTCGTGAGTATGAGTCATAAGGACTTGGGAGTTGATGCAGATACAGGTAAAAGTTACTGGAGTATTTATGACTCTAAGAAAGAGTTGTACCCTCAGGTAATATTCGTCACACTGAGTCGTATCAATTCCAAAACCAGGTAGGAATTCCCAGACTTTACGAGGAACATGACTCATAACGAGGTTGACCAGGTCGAAGGTCGCGGGTCAACCAGACCTAAATCTCTGTGTTTTAAACAAAAGGGGTACCCAATACTACAAAAACAATACAAACCGCCATTAACGACCAATCTTTGAGATCTAAATGAATGAATTTACTCTGAAACACACATTGATTCTTTGGGTTCTCTCACGTTGTACAAATGTATCAAGAATTTGGGGTCCAAAAGAGATAAACTCAAGAAACCTAAATTCTCAACAATTCAAGTAAGTCTTTTGAACTTAAATGCATTACATTTGGAATTGAAATTAAATCTAAGATGAGAATGTAGCATTCTTTGAGTTGAATATCTATGTAGCTTGAAAATTTAAACCCTAGTTCTTAGGAATTAAATGTGAAAGGGTAATTGGGGATGAAATTGAATTTGTGTGTTGAAAATATTTGTTTTTGACTAAATTGGGGTGGTAATGTTGTACACTAAAATGGTAGTTTGGGGATTATATGTTGGAATTAACTCATAAGTTAAACTTCTATATTGCAGTGGATACGAAACCCCTAATGACTTGTACAATAAGTAATGAGTCATGATGAGACTCATAACCACTGACAACATAGAAGTCTAACTGAGTGTAGGTTCTGATATAGGTATGACTTACTGTAACGACACGAGACTACCCCCTAGTCTTCACACGGTGCTTGGAACCACAAGTGATCCCAAGCTAACCCATGAACTGGCATACCATTAAGCAACTAAATTATAACATAATAACTAACTGTTCTTCTATGTAGAAACATAATCATACTGAAAATCTAAAATAGATATAATACTGATAAAGCTTTACAAATTGATAAATCTGAAGAATAAAACTAAAATTACATGATTGACTCTGACTGACATCTATGAAGCCTCTACTGTACGGACTATAGGTAGCTTGGATATGCCACCAACTGCCACTAATCAATACATATGAAATTAAATGAATTGTAAATGAATTCAAACTATCGGGAGTTCCCGAAGTAGGAGAACTCATCACTTACTGGCTGTAATCTGCAATTGTCTGATCATGATGTGGGGGCTACAACTGGAACCTACGTCATAAAATAATATATCCACATAAATATATATGTGGATAAGTAGTTCAGGAATGCACTGAGTATGCAGGGGTGAATACAATAAGTAAAACTAATTTCATACATAATCGTAAAACATGCATGCTAAGTGTTAGTAGACTCACCAATGCGCTGGAATAAATTGTAGACTGAAATATCTTAAAGCAAGAGCGACAAAAACTCTCTAATAAGATGGTGAATCTGTATACTTAGGTTCTGTAAACATACTTTAATGATATAAGTATAACTAAAGCTGGAATGTGATAAGACATAGATACTATATGAATACTTGGTCTGAAACTAGGTGATGAAGACAGAGATAAATTGAGGATCTGAATATACAATCACACTGAGCATGAATACATAAACATATTAACTTATTTGATTAACTGAATGCCTGATAGCTGATTATTGGGCATGTAAGACTAAATTATACTTATTCTGAATAACAGGACTGAAACTGTAGAGTATTATGCATATGATATAAGGAATGACTAAGTAACATAAGAAAACTGAGCATGAATTCATGAAAACTATATTATTTGAGAATGAATGACCAAGCGTACAATATGATTTTAAAGTTATCTGTAATCTAAGGTGCTAAAATACTGATAACTGTATACTATGGTCAAGAAAACCTTAAATTAAACTGAATCACTGATCTAATTACTTGATAAGACTGTAACTAAGATGGTAACAGAGACTGTAACTAAGATCACATTAATACTGTAGTCTTGATGACTGAGTGACTATTTCTGACTTTCCTAATTTTGTAGAATGGAATTGAGTACTATATTGAGCTGGTTGACTTTGTCTAATAGTCCTGAATTTGTAGTAATAATCTGAGTTCTATGCTGACACTGAAACTGAAACAATGGGAGGTAGTTATATAACCGACATGACCTCTCCAAATGGATTGGGGTCCAACCTATAACCCCAATTGGAAGATTGTCAATACCATTCCATGGGTAAAGACAAGCTGTGAGTTAATCCTTTCTGACAGAAAGCACTTTCATCAACCCTCGCTGGCAGGAAAACTTTTATGAGGTGTATCAACCCTAGTCTGGTAGGAAGATATCTCAACCTATACTGGCTACATATTTCTTTAACTTAGGGATTGCTACTAAGGGTCAAACCCTATGTCGGTAGGAATTCCCCCATCTCTGGGTTCTCTCAGTGCTGATTCCCACTCCTAACTGAACAAACACTGAACGGATTTCTAAACTATACTAGGATTGACTAAACTATTACTGATCGTGTTGTCTAACTAAACTGAACTTAGTTTACTGGGTCCCGTTGATTGACGAAATACTACTAAGTTTTGTTAACTGACTTAGTTTACTAAGTTCTGAACTGAATACTAAATTGACACTGTGACTGGTTACTGAGTACTACTGTTTGTGACACTACTGAGACTGTTGTGTAACTACTGTATCTCTCAGTAAGAAGCTATATTTTTAGGTGTTAAATATTCCCAGGACTCGATAGCATGAAAAGTAAAGCATAGCTTGATCTTAAAAAGCATAGCCATAGTCAATTATTCACAATTCATTCACTGAGATATATTATCAAACACTTGGAGGTTATGGACTTGTACATGAATGAGAACACATGGTAATGTGTCATGATTACCCTATTCAATTCACATGGACATTCTATCAAGCACATGGAGATTAATACTTTAATATGGGGCAATTCGCCAAACACACGGGGATCATGAACTTAGACATGGGAATATCTTAAACATGGGAGCATAGCATAATTACATAACAAAGATCATGAATTGGGGAACCCACATGTAATTCATTTGAAATAGGACATGAGTGTTTCATCAAAACACGTAAATTTCATAGCTTGAATGTAGGAATGTTGTAAAAATGAAGGAACAACAGTTACATGGCAAAGTTCATAGCTTGGGGATTCATCTTAAAATTATCTTAACATGATATGGGAATTTCATCAAACATGTAGAAAGCATGAATTTAAAACATCAGAATATTGCTAAACATCCTAAATTTAGGATCTATCATGAAATTTACTTGAATAAAGCATGGGAAATTTAAATTCCTAGCATGAGGGATTTAAAATATTTCATGAAAGACTTTTTGGGCTACATGGGTGTAAGAGGACCCATGGATGAACTCCTACATGCCTTAAATCTTTAATCTTGAAGGAGAAACACAATTTTGAAAGAATTCTTGAATTAGGAAACTTGAGTTCTTGCTTTTCTGGAAGAAAAATTGATGAAGTTCTTGGTGTTCTTGAGGAGGCTAGGTTTTTTTGTTAGAGAAAAAATGAATAATTGAGTGTATATTCTTTTGGGGGCTAAAATTAAGTGGTATGGGCAGATTTGGGAGAGGGAAAGTGACCAAAGTGCCCCTAGACCCTTTAGAAACTGAATTAGTGTGTGAAAAGGTTCTGTAACGTGCAGGTCGATGCACCGCATCGATATCATGTTGGCTTACTGCCTCACACAGAAAATGCCATAACTTTTCGCTCGGGTATCAAATTTAGGCGAAATCGGTATCATTGGAAATCTAATTCAATTATCTATAATTTGGTGAGTCTTGAGATGTAAAATTAAACGCATATAAAAGGGTATACACATTTAAATTAGACCCTTGTAGAATCAAATACAAAACTTTGGATAAATCAAAGGCTCTAAGCTCAGCTTTGTTCTAATTGATTCTTATGAATATTTATCTCCTCAAAAGCAAACCAAACATGAGAATAAAGATCATGAAACTTAAATTAACATAGGAATCATTTAGAATATAGCTTATACTTGTAGGAACGATGGTTTAAAGACTAGCCCAAAAATGTGGGGTATTACATTACCTCCCCCTTGGAAACATTCGTCCTCGAATAAAACTGGTTAGACTAAGAGTACTGTACAAAGGCAACTGAGATCATATTCTAAACATTAATGACTTGGAACATGATTGCATAACTGATTCGAAAATATGATACATGAACTGAATATCATGAATTGAACTTATTTCTTGAATATATACAATGACATAAAAATGATTGTAAGTCTGAGATAGAAACGAGATAGTCAACTGATGAGTAACTATTACTTCAATCTGGATCCAATTTTGTGAAGAAAAATAAAAGGTTTAAGACATGAATACTGGGGGTATTAAAATATATCTTCCCCTTGGGATACTTCGTTCCCCGAATGATAATGACTTATCTGAAATACTACGGAAAGCCTAAGATGATGCACAGGAACTTATGAACTAATTTATGACTGAATATCTAGGATCTAAAACTGATTCATATACATAAACTAATCTGAATTCCAAATTTGTATAAACGTGAATTACCTCATGAATAGGAAAGATGGAAAACCATAGGAACTTGTCTGTCTGATTGCTAGATAGGATGTCTAGCTATAAAGACTGAATTACACTGAAAGTTTACAATCAACTATACATTCCACTTGTACACAAACATGACATTCAAGCCTATCGTCATTATCACACATGAACTTGTAGGCAAACAACCACAAAAGTATTTTTTCTTTTTTTTCTTCTAAACCTCTATCCTTAAAACTTTCATGCACTTGCCCAACAAAAAACACATAGAATTTCAACTAATCATAACATAAGGAGAGGTCACTGAAAGGTTAGAACAAGAGAACCTGAAACATGAAAGAATAACTTTGACACTCAACTGAGGCCTGAGAAATAAAGTATCAATGACATAAATTCATCAGAGAGATCTGAACTGAGGACATATATGACTTAAAATAAATTTTGCTGATCATTAGAGGTGTAGAATAAGTACCTAGAACAGAACATACCGTAAGGCATGGGTACATGAGTCATGAGCTGCATGACCTAAGATTGGAGTTCATGATCTCATGGAACATAATTCGTACAACCGAGTGAACTAAAACTCCTTATACTAGAAACTGAAAGTATACATGATTTTTCTATAAAGTGCATGAATATGAGTTGTGATGATGGAGCTGACATGTTAGGCATAAGTAAATATCATGACGACTGAAAAACTTTGCACTGAGATAAGAATAGGTTGGGAATCATCTTGCCTTCTTTTCTACACACACTAGCACTACTATTAGAATGTAAGAGCCTCACTTGGTTACTTGTTCTATCATCTCCCCCTTAGCTTTAAGCCATTATCTTAAGTCTGTGACCACTTTACTAAACTCTAAACTGAACCGCAATCACTTTACTCTAGAGTTTGAGGTATAATAATACACATAAATAATAAACTCATCCACACCATCATACTTAATATCAAATCAACAAACTTAAATTATTGCATACACTATTCAATCCTATAGATTTACCTTTTGTACAACTAGCTCTATAAATATATAATCAGCTTAATCTGGATAATGCTATCCTAACTCTACTACTACTAAACTTCTGGGTTCATACTTCTAACTCTAAATCACATATTGTAAAAGGGATTCTGAGAGGGAATTTGAAAGAATATCTAATTTTGGCTTAATGCATGATTTGCATGAACATGAATGAGATATATCAAACTTTAGGACATAAGGGAACTGATGGGATACTTTCTGAGCCAACATATAATCCCATAACTGTCTGTGGGGACTGGCTGAGGAAACATTGTCTATAAGAACTTAAGCATCACTATTTCTGTCTCCTTAAAACTAAGGTAGAGTTAGTATGAATATAGCAAGATAAGGATCTACATAAATTTCTTAGATAATACTTTAATTATATGATCTAAGACTTGAAAGAAGTAAAACATTTCCTCAATTCCATATAGCCTCTCGAAGCAAAGTACAGACGTTTCTGTACTATTCCGCAAGACTTTACTAGACATGGCTTCATAGAAACCGTAGGACACTTGAACTCTGGGCTCTAATACAAAGTTTATAACGACCCAAGACTACCCCCTAGTCATCACACGGTGCTTGGAATGACAAGTGATCCTAAGCTAACCCATGAACTGGCATACTATTAAGCAACTGAATTATAATATAATAAATAACTATTCTGCTGTGTGGAAACATAATCATACTAAAAACCTAAAATAGAAATAATACTAATAAAGTTTTACAATCTAATAAATCTAAAGAATGAAATTGAAATTACATGATTGACTCTGACTAACATTTATGAAGCCTCTATTGTACTGACTATAGGTAGCTGGGACATGCCTTTAGTTACCACTAATCAATACACATGAAAGTAAATAAACTGTACATAAACTAAAATTGTATGGAGTTCCCGAAGTAGGAGAACTCATCATCTGCTGTCGAGAATTTGCAACTATCTAATCATGATGTACGGGCTATAACTAGTACCTACATTATAAAACAATGTAGCCAAATAGACGTATATGTGGTTCAGTACTTCAGGAGTATACTGAGTATGCAGTGGTGAATACAATAAGTAAAACTAATATCATACGTAATCGTAAAACATGCATGCTAAGTGTAAATAGACTCACCAATAGGTTGTAATAAACTTAAAGACTAAAATATCTTAAAGCATGAGTGACAAACACTCTCTGATAAGATGGTTAATCTCTACACTTAGGTTCTATAAACTTACTCTAATGATATAAGTATAACTAAAGCTGTAATTGATAAGACATGGATATTGTATAAATACTGGGTCTACATGATGGAGACTGACATAAACTGAGGATCTGAATATACAATTACACTGAGTACGAATGTATAAACATACTAGCTTATCTGATTAACTGAATGTCTAATAGCTGAATATTGGGCATACAAGACTAAACTGTACTTTGTCTGAATAACAGGACTTAAATTATAGAGTATTATGCACATAATATAAGGACTGACTAAGTAACATGAGATAACAGAGCATAAATTCGTGGAAACTATATTATTTAAGGATGCAAGACCATGCGTATAACATAATTCTAAAATAGTCTGTAAACTGAGGTACTGAAATACTGATAACTAAAAAACTGATAATTGTATGCTATGGTCAAGCAATCTTGAAATTGAACTTAGTCACTGATCTGATAACTCGACTGAGACTGTGATTGAGACTGTAACAAAGATGGTAACTGAGACTGTAACTAAGATCATATTAACACGGGATAATGAGTTCTAAAAACTAAATGGCTGATATCTGAGTTTATTGATACTATAGTACTGATAATTGAGTGACTAATTCTGATAGGCCTAATTCTATAGAATAGAATTGAGTTCTATAATGAGTTTGGTGAATTTGTCTAACAATCCTAAATTTGTAGAACAGAATTGAGTTCTATACTGAGATTGAAACTAAAACTGTGGGAGGTAGTTATGTAACCGACATATCTCTCTTCAAATAGACTAGGGTCCAACCTAAACCCTAGTTGGAAGGGTGTCAATACCGTACCATGGGTACAGATAAGCTGTGAGTTAACCCTCTCTGATAGGAAATACTATCATCAACCCTCGCTGGTAAAAAAACTTATGTAAGATATATCATCCCTAGTCTAGCAGGAAGATATTTAATCCTATACTGGCTATGTTGTTTTGTAACTCAAGGATTGCTACTAAGGGTCAAACCCTATGCTGGCAGAAATACCCCCATCCCTGGGTTCACTCGGTGTTGATTCCTACTCCCAACTAAATAGACATTGAACTGATTTCTAAATTATACTACACTTGACTAAACTATTAATGATCATGTTGTCTAACTGAATTGAACTGAGTTTACTGGGTCCCGCTACTGACAAAATACTATAGAATTCTGTTAACTGATTAAGTTCACTGAGTTCTGGACTGAATACTGAACTGAGATTAAGACAGATTACTGAGTGATATTATTTGTGACACCACTGAGACTATTCCATAACTACTATATCTCTAGGTAAGTAGCTAGATTTTTGGGTATTGAATACCTCCAGGACTCGAAAATATAAAAAGTAAAGCATAGCATGACCTTGAAAAGCATATCCATAGTCAATGGTTTAGAATTTATTCACTGAGACATTTTATCAAACACTTGGAGGTTATGGACTTGTACATTTATGAGAACACATGGTAACGTATCATGATAACCCTTTTAAATTCACATGAGCATTCTATCAAGCACATGGAGATTAATACTTTAATATGGGGCAATTTGCCAAATACATAGGGATCATAAACTTGGACATACGAATATCTTAAACATGGTAGCATAGCATGATTACCTAACAAATATCATGATTTGGAGAATTCATATGTAATTAACTTGAAATAGGACATGAGTGATTCATCAAAACATGTAAAGTTCATAGTTTGAACGTAGGAATGTCTTAAACATGAGGGAACAACAGAGTTACATGGAGAAGTTCATAGCTTGGGGATTCATCTTTAAATCATCTTAACATGATATGGGAATTTCATCAAACATGTGGAAGGCATGAATTTAAAACATGAGAATATTGCTAAACATCATGAATTTAGGATCTATCATGGAATTTACTTGAATAAAGCATGGGAAATTCAAGGTCATAGCATGAGGAATTTAAAATCTTTCATGGAATCATACATGGGCTGAATTGAATTAAAAACATCATGAAAACACGAAATTCCATCTTTCTTGAATATACAAAATACCATAGTAATGGAAGATTCATTCTTTAATTAAAATAAAAGAGTTTTCGGGCTCCATGATTAAAAGAGGACCGATGGATGTACTCCCACATACCTTAAAGCTTTAATCTTGAAGGAGAAACACAATCTAGAAAGTATTCTTGAATTAGAAAACTTGAGTTCTTGTTTTTCTTAAAGAAAACTTTATGAAGTTCTTGGTGTTCTTAAGGAGGCTAGGGTTTTTCTTTGAGATAAAAGATGAATAATTGAGTGTATATTGCTTTTGGGGGATGAAATTAAGTGTTATGAGTGAATTTGGGTGAGGGAAAGTGACCAAAGTGCCCCTAGACCCTTTAGAAACTGAATTAGTGTTTGAAATAGTTCCGTAATGCGCAGGCCGACACGTCGCATGGCTATCGTGTCGGCTTAATACTTCACACAGAAAATGCCATGACTTTTTGCTCGGGTATCGAATTTAGGTGAAATCTGTATCATTGGAAAGGTAATTCAATTATCTATAATTTTATTAGTCTTGAACTTTAAAATTCTATGTATATAAAAAGTTATACACATTTAAACTAGACCTTTGGTAAATTGAATACCAAACTTTGGACAAATCAAAGTCTCTAAGCTCAAATTTGTTCTAATTGATTCTTATGAACATTTTTTACCTCAAAAGCAGACAAACAGGAGAATAATGATCATGAAACTTATATTCACATGTGAATTGTTTAGATTAGAGCTTATACTCTTAGGAATAACGGTTTAAAAACTAGACCAAAAATTTGGGGTATTACACTTACATATATGAGTCGTATCCAACCCATATGGCTTGTAAACATAAGTCATAAGGACCTGGGAAGATATCACAAATCACAGTTTTGTTTCTGGTCTTCTTATGATTGGTTCTAACGAGTCATAACCTGTCCTTCCGAGTGGTCCAGAACACTCGTAAGAAGACCAATAAAAATTCATATATATACTATTTACCGTAAAACCCAGTCATGCGAGTCGTACCCAGATCATATGACTCTTACCCTAGTAGTAATATGAAAACAACATGCATACTAACATATAATTTTCTTTGATTTTCTTTCTTTTCCTTAGTATTTATTAATAAGGGTATGCTCACAAGTACCATGGCTTCTAAAGGCGACTCCTTAAAGAAGAAAACCAAGAAGAATCTAGCTACAAAGTATGATGACCATTTGACTAATGAGAAAGCTAGTGAATCAAGTGGGGATCTTGTGGAGTTCCCCATGAAAAAGAAAGTGGCCCCAAGGGAAAAATATCCTCCGGAAAAAAAATAGCCACTACGGAGGACACACCTCTGCGGGGACCAAGAATGAAGAATTAGAGTACCTTCCCTCCATACTCACCATCAACATCTGAGGAAATAAAGCTCGGAGTTTAGAAATGCATGTGAGGAAAAATTTGATGTGACTCATATTAATAGACAAGATCCACCATTAGATATCACACCTGCTCTGATGCCCACCATTAAAGGGTGGGTATACCTCGTATGCAGGAAACATATAATGATGGGTTGAGAATTCTCTCGAACTAAAGAATAAAAAGAAGTCTTTATCTTGAGAGGAGGTTGACCACCCTAGGGGTGTCTGAGTTGCCTAGATTTTAGGCTTGATTCCAACAGTATGGGTTTGAATGGATGACAAAATTCCTAGAATGTACAGTCTCACATTAGTGTGGGGGTTTTATATGGTGTAAAAGGGTGAGTTGAAAAGTCAGTAACCATAGGGTAACTTATGGAGATGTGGTGACACCATTGCCTCATTGATTATTTGAGGAGTGCGGGTGAATATCTCCCTACTTAATATTTCTCCATTCTTGAACAGATCAAGTTTCCAGCTGAAAGTAAACATAGGTGAGATGGAGTACCACATGGATGAAATACAAAAGTTTACACAAAAGCAACTGGGGTCAGAAGAAAAGTTGCAACACATTCGATAGATCGCTAATTTTGTTGCTCTGAACGATCAAGAGGTAGTTTGGGTGGTAGGTGGCTTGGAGTGGCCTCAAAGATAATCTAAAAGCACACTCTAAATTTT
>NC_061119.1:166311555-166374508 GCF_002878395.1 Capsicum annuum
TAACTTTTTAGATAGGACTGACATACTCGGGGATCACCCTCTAGTACAGGATTGATCTCAAGTGTCACCATCTAGATTAGGACTGACTATATTGTAGTTGTCTTTACCCGTGGCACGGTATTGGTACCCTTCCAGCTGGAGTACAAGTTAGACCCTAATAGTTCAAATTTGGGGCATGTCAGTTAGATGACTACCTCCTATAGTCTGAGGTTCAGAATCAATCTAAGTAAAAAAACTCAGCTCAGTAGCATAAATTCAGGACTATCGGACACAATCACTCATTAGTACTATCAATGGATTTATAGATCACCCGCTAAATAGTACTGATCTCAAATTTAGTCAAACAGTATCAGTATTATTACCTACAGATTCAAAGATCACCCGTTAGATAGGAAGGATATCAAATACAGACAATTAGTATCATGTACCATAGATTTAGATTTCACCCACTAGGTAGGACTGATCTCGGATTCAGTTAGTCATCTTTATTATCAGTATAATCAGGGATCACCCGCTATATAGGACTGATCTTAACCTCCGTCAATTAGATATCAATATAAGTAGACTCAGTTATCAGAAATCCTATTATTAGAATTCGGTATTCAGTGTTCCTATGATTTTAGTTATAGTTTGTCCATTCATGCATGTATCCTCATTCAGTATACTCAGATTATTTAGTCTATATTGTTCATGCATATGAACCCCTACATTTAGCCTTACCTCCTCTAGCATACTAGTATATTCCATCGTACTGACACATACTTTTCTGGGCTATGGTGTTTTATATTATAGGTTAAGAGGCATGAGATCCAGAGCACCCTTACCAGTTCAGATTCAGTCAGCAGCAGTAGACATAGCAGTGAGTACTTATCATTTGAGGATAATCTTTATTTTATTATTGTACTATATTCAGTATTTTAGTAGATGGAGTTAGTTGGGGACCTTTCCCATTAACTCCACACTACAGACAGTTTAGAGGTTTTTCATACAGATGTATCAGTATTAAGTTTTTAATTGTATTTTAGATATTTGAACCCTATGTTAAGTTTTTTTCTAGTTTTAAACATTTTTATAGTGTATTATTCAATACTCATTTACAGATATAAGTCAATGGTTAGCTTGTGGTCCTTTGGGATTATGAGCATCGTGTAACATCTAGGGTACAAAACTCGGAGTGTTATAAACTTAGTATCAGAGCCTAAGGTTCAGAAGTGTCCTAGGAATTCTAAATAGTTGTATCTAGTAGAGTCTTGTGCATAGGTGTGTTGTGCGCCACATTTATGTACAGGAGTCTATAAGATGTTTTAGAAATAGTTTCCCTTCTTTCAATACTTATTTCATACGAGTGAGCATGAGCTCAAGTTAAGACTCTCAGTCTAATATAGCTGTGATAACCAATGTTCTGGGTAACCATTAGGCTTTAGACCCACCTTAGTATGATGGGGATTCAACCGTAGCTACGGTCAGAAATTTCATGAGAATGAACCCGCCAGAATTCTTTGGGTCAGTAGAGGTGAGGACATATAACTTTATCGTGAGGAGGTTAAGAAAATCACCCATATTATGCATGTGTCTGAAGAAGAGAGTATAGAATTGGTATCCTATAAGTTGAAGGATGTTTCTCAAGATTGGGTAGTGATGTGGAAGAAGAGTAGAGGGGAGGATTCAACCCCTATGACTTGGTAGATATTTTAGGATACGTTCTTAGATAAGTTTCTCCCAATCGAGATTAGGGAAGCTAAAGTAGAAGAGTTTATGAACCTAAGGCAAGGATCCATGGCAGTGAAGGAGTATTTCTTCAAGTTCAATTAGTTGTCTAATTATGTTCCCGAGCAGATGGATGACCTTGGATCAAGAATGAGTAAGTTTGTGACCAGTGTGTTTGGATTGGTGGTTAAGGAGTGTAAGACTGCTATGCTCAATAGAGACACAGATCTTTCTAGAATAATGATGCACGCTCAACAAATTGAGGCAGAAAAAACTAAGAAGAGAGAGAGTGAATAAGAAAGCTAGAACAGGTAGTATTAGTTTTTCTTAGTCAGGGTCACAGGGTGGTAACCGTTCTCAGTATAGTCAGAAGTTTTTAGACCCAACTACATCCTCAGTTAGTGCACCAGTACCAAAGTTCAGGAATGGCAATCTTAATAGGGCGCAAGGCTCTAAAGCCCAGGGTAGTATGAGAAGTGAGCGTACCTATCCATTTTGTAAAGAATATGGTAAGAACCACCAAGGTGCATGTAGAGTAGGCAGCAAGGTATATTTTTTTTGTGGTAAGCCAGGACACAGGATATAAGAGTGTAGAGTGCTAGCTTAGAAGGGTAAAGATTTGCGTCAGCAGGGTGCTACTTCCAATACCACTAGTGGCTAGCGTCAGAATAGATTTTATGTACTCCAGACCCGTCATGTTTCAGAAAGATTTCCTAATATAGATTCGGGTACATTATAAGTCCTTTATTTTCACTAGATGCTTTGTTAGATCTCTTGCTCCGATTTGAGCTTAAGTTTTCAACATGAGTTAGTCAGTAAGGCCAACAATTCAGTTTAGCAGTCAGACAGTTAAATTTGAATAGTTTTTTTTTCCTATCTTTCTATCTAGACATATTATTCGAAATATTTTGAATGAAACTATTCTAAGATAGAAAGTCCCAATAGTTGCAAGATCAGCTCAGTTCATGTATCATGTATTAGCTTCAGATCCTAAATGTTTAGTCATGATCCAGTTCATAGGTACCTTGTGCATCACCTCATTTTTCCTAGTATCTCAGTAAAGTAAGCGTTCTTAGAGGGACATAGTCTCCCAAGAGGGAAATACCCTATGATTCCACGATGCTTTTATGTCTTTAACCCCATTCAGTTGCATATTTAGATGTTCCTTACAAAGTCAGTATCAGTTATCATTGAATATTCATCCATGTATTTGAGAGTTAGCTCAGTCAGATATTCGTGCATTAGATATGCATGTTCAGTAATTCATGTGAATTGAAATTGAAGTTCATGTTGTTATTGAGTTTTAATTCATGTTTTGTTTACAAATATCAAAGCTTTGACCCTAGTATGTGATATTTATGTGATGTTCATGATAAACACTTTCACGATGCATGTTGATTGATGTAACCATGTTAATTAGGTGTATTGAATAAAGTATGCACCCCATATGTTTGAAAAAATGCTTATGTAACGGAAATAGAGTCATTATAGCATGTTGACAGGAAATCCCCAATTGTGTATAAGTTAATGGATGCCAAGTGTTGTTGAAAGGCCTTATTGAATGAATTATCATATTTTGCATTTATTCCTACTCATATGCATTCCTTATTTAATGAATTATGAGATAATAGTATGCACTCCCTATACATTTACATGTTTAAGACTTCCAGGTTCTTGAAGAGATGCCTTATTGATTGTGTTGTGAATGATAGCCTATTCCCATGTTATAAATGAGTTGTTCTATCTTGTATTATTTATTTTATCGAGTCCTGGAGTATTTATACCTGAAAAATTAGATACTTGTCTAGAGCCAGTGTTAGTTTTATGATAATCTCAGTCATGCCATGATTAGTAGTACTCTCAGTCAGTTACAGAACTCAGAAGAACTCAAATAGTTACAGAACATAGGAAATCTCAGTAATCTCAATATCAGTAGCATTCCAGCTTCAGTTCAGTAATCGATTTAGAACTCAGTAATATTTCGTCAATTAATGGATCTCAATGAATTCAATTTAATTCAGTTAAACAAGTACGATCAATAACAGTTCAGTCAAGCCTAGTATGAATTAGTAATCAGTTTAGTGTTTTCCAGTTGGGAGTAGGATTTAGCACTGAGCGAACCTAGGGATAAGGGCTCACCCGCTAGATAGAACTAACGTCCCTAGAAGAAATCCCTAAGTTCCAAAACTACGTATCCAGCATAGAAATGAGATGTAGCCCGTTAGATAGGACTAACATACTCGGGGATCACCCGCTAGTACATGACTAATCTCAGGGGTCACCCACTAGATTAGGATTGACTCCATAGCAATTGTCTTTACTCGTGCCACGGTATTGACACCATTCCAGCTGGGGTTACATGTTGGACCCCACTAGTTTAAATTTGGGGTATGTCATTTAGATAACTACCTCTCATAGTCTCATTTTTAGAATTAGTCTCAGTAAAAGAACTCAGCTTAGTAGCATAGATTCAAGACTATTAGATACAGTCACTCGTTAGTACAATCAATGGATTTAGAGATCACCCGCTAGATAGGACTCATCTCAGATTTAGTTAAGCAGCATCAATATCAGTACCAACAGATTCAAAGATCACCTGTTAGATAGGACTGATCTCAAATATAGTCAATTAGTATCAAGTACCATTAGATTTAGAGATTACCCGCTAAATAAGACTGATCTCAGATTCAGTTAGTCATCTTCATTATCAGTATAATCAGGGATCACCCACTAGATAGGACTGATCTCAACCTTAGTCAATCATATATCATTATTAGTAGACTCAGTTATCAAAAATCTAGTTATTAGAATTCGGTATTCAGTGTTCCTATTTTTAGTTATAGTTTGTGCATTCATGCATGTATCCTTATTCAATATACTTAGATTATTTAGCCAGTATTATTCATACATATGAACCCCTGTATTTAGACTTACCTCCTCTAGTATACCAGTATATTCTATCATACTGACGCATATTTTTCTGCGCTATGATGTTTTATACCATAGGTTCAGAGAAATGAGATCCAGAGCACCCTTAGCAGTTTAGATTCAGTTAGCAACAGTAGACGTAGTAGTGAGTCCTCATCATTCGAGGATAATCTTTATTTATTATTGCACTAGATTTAGTATGTTAGTAGATGGAGTTAGTTGGGGACCTATCCCATCAACTCCACAGTGCTGACAGTTTAGAGGCTTTCCAGACAGATGTATCAGTATTCAATTTTCAATTGTATTTCATATATTTGAACCTTATGGCAAGTTTCCCCCAGTTTTCCATATTTTTATAGATTATTATTCAGTACTCAGTTATAGATATCAGTCAAGGGTTAGCTTGTGGTCCTTCAGGATTATGAACACCGTGTAGGGTACCGAACTCGGGGCATTACAGTCTTCTATTATTTACAAACTCAAAGCATTCCAGATTTTGTAACTAGTTATTACTACTTCCAAATTTCCCCATTTACTTTTTCGCACTACTTTTAAATTTTTTCAAGTTAAGTAACTATTCAACATTTTCCCTATAAGATCGACCCTAATCTAGTTGGGTTACTATATTTGGCATCGACTGCAACATACTTCTTTGGAGGTTAGTTATGGGCAACCTTAATCTGCAAGACAAAGCTCAACCCAAGGCATCAACCAAAAGATCTACTTTCTTGAATCAACACCAAAAACATTCAATCTAATCAAACGTGATATCTATAAATCAAAAGGAGTCCAAGGATATCCATATCGACAATATTTATTTTGGAACCAATATCTACCTTAAAAATTAATTTTGAGAATGCACAGGTAAAATCAGGATTTTATTTTAGAATAATGTTCTTCATTATTATAGGAGTATATAACTGAAAACCCACAAGAAAAAAGGTGAAATCAGACTTGAAATCGAAGAAAACCTAATTGTGAACTTTATAGGGTAAAGACCCCAAAATTAAGCTTAGAATCAAAGATTTGAAGATGAACCATGAATTAGTCAATGTTAAATAATGATGTATTAGATTATAAGCTCACCTAAAGTCTAAATCTCTAAAACCCACGTTCAAACTCTCAAAGATGACGTGGATTCTTTAAAATTGGTGGAATGGGGTTTTTGAATCCCAACTTTTGGTAGAAATCCTAAGAAAAAAGATTAATATTCTTATAAATTATCAATATAATGGTATAATCATATATCCACTGATTAACGAGAAAAAAAATCATAAATCGGCTAAATCAGTGTTTCCTAGCACCTACAACGATGAAAATATGAAGTGAGTTTGGTCTGATCTTAAAATTAGTGATGGTTGCTTAAGGGGCTCTTTGTACGCTTATGCAGCAAGTTCAAAGGGTAAAACTACCTCTAAAGTAGCCAAATGGTCGATTTAGTGGTTTGTTCAAACGTTCAATGGCTGTTTAAATGGTCAATCACCCACTTTAGCGGCTACATCAACACGATGAATTTCAACTTTACCCTCGGAACTCATCTAAACCTATGAACATAAATCAATAGTCTAAATTGATAATAAAATATATTTTGAATCCAATGGAATTATTGAATATATGAAGAAAGATTATTTTCAATAAATTAACCTATGGGAACCCTTTAGGCTATTTTAAATAATTTTTAAATGGAGGAACAAATTATAAAAAAAATTTAAAATTGAAACAACCTTGATAATAACTCAAATTCGATATTTTCACCATTTGAAGCTCGAATAATGAAATATTGACATGAGTCAAACTAATCCCTTTAAGAATATTCAAAACTAAAATCTCATATAAAATACTTTCAAATACATTGGGAATCTTGTCAACCATTCGTGCAACTCATAAATGAGATAAAACAACTACAAAAAAAGAAAAAAAAATCAAATCACATAAATTTCTAAATTTTAATATGAGGGTCATTACAAAGATGGATGTGGTTTGTTTGGATATTTCTTTTGCTTTTTCTGAAGATTTTATTTTTTATATTGAACTAATTTACAATACTATTTTTGATGATACTCCTTGAAGTAACTATTGGTCTGATATTATAAAACTCCATTCACAATATGCTTACTATTTATCTGTATTATTAAAAAAAATTCATATAGAGTTGTTCTAACTTTTGATCTTGATTACGTTGTTAATAAAATTCATTATTCAACAATTACTTTTCATTAGATAGATAGTAATTTTGGTATGCAAAAATATATTTTAGCATTTCTTATATGATGAAAACCGTAGACATACTGCAAATTTATTTCTGAATCTATTACAAAAGTTGCAAGATATTATGGTATTGAGTACAAAGTTTTATTTATATCTTTTCATAATGTATATAACAACAATGCTATTATTGACCTATTAAAAATTAAACTTTCTCCACTGTTACCTAAAATATTTTATGTTCTTGCATACAAACAATTTAATTGTAAAAGATTATCTTGCTTTTTTTGAGCCTGCTATTGAAAAAATTTGACTTGCAATTGGCTTTATTCAAGAAATAATAGAAAATTTGAACTTACCAAATTTAAAAGAAAATATCAACAAAATGAACTAAGAACGAGATTAATGCCTAAGGAAATATTTTTAAAGTTTCTATTATTATGACTTTTAACCAATTTGCTAATTCTTTTCCTAAGTATATGTTACAAGATTTCGATTGAGATAAAATTGATGTTGTTAATTTTCACAAAAAAAATATCTAGCTACAGTTGAATTTTTTGGAGCTTATTATCTTAATGTTTGTAATATTTTTACTCTGTAATATTTTTCTATTACTCAATGAATTTAAGTCTAAACCAGGTTAAAGAAATAGTAATGATGCAATTATTGATAACTTTTAAAAATATGTTTTCCACTTTTCCCTATATACCTAGTTGGTGCTATAATAAACCCATATATGAAATAGAATGCTATGTCCAAATTTTTTTCTCTTATTTATTCTACTTTAGAAATAAAACATGAAGAAGAACCTTCTTTATTTATGGTTTACGACTATACATGATGTGAATATTTACATGGACAAGTTATACCATTGTTATATTGATGTACTTGACAATGATTTACCATCATATATTACTCCCACTCACCATCTTTTTGATGCACCCTTATTTTCCAATCAACAAGCACATGGTATGCCTACTTATGGTGTTTATAGATTATTTGTTTGACCTAAATTGCAACCTTTATCACCAAGAACTATAAATCAAAAATAGCATAATTATTATCTTAGACAGCTAATAGATTATCCCACAAGGTAAATCATTACATTAAAATGGTGAAAAGATAATTAAAAATAATTTCATGTATTATCCAGAGATATATTGAATATAACAATGTCAACAATTGTATCAGAGATCACTTTTAGTAAAGGACAACGGCAAATTGGAGACAACCGACACTCATTGGGAGGAAAGGCTATGAATGTTCTATTTTTTCTAAGAGACTATTAGAGCAGAACGAAGAAATCAAGGAATGTTTGTGGATCCAAAAGATGAAGAAGATCTCAAAGAAATAATGACTTCAAAACTGTATTCAGTACAAACAAGTCCAATACATGACTGTTTCCATTGATTTTGACAATCCTCAGTCATTTTCCTCTAATATTTACATTTGTAAATTGAATTTTTTTATGACAATTTTGTTAAATTTATAATTAATCTGTTGAACTTTCATTTTCCAATTTAAGTTTGTGAAATTTGTGAAATGTAATTACAACCTTGTAAGTTTCGAAACATTTTGCAATAATTTGATTATATGGTCCATTTACTCTTTACCTATTTTTTTCCATCTTAATTGAAAAATTCATACGAATTAAATACTTTTAATATATTATTATCAAAGTTTACACAAACATAAAAACATACATTTAAAAATAATGCTAGAAAATATTACTCAAACAAGTATTGACATATAAAAATTCTAAATAAGTTTAACTTTTAAATTGTATATGTCAACATTTGAATATAATGAAGTATATTCTATGAAGTAGTAGTATATGTTGTTGAACATATTATATGTATATTCTTTTAATTAGTAGTATATGTTGATGGATATATTCTACACGTATTTTATTTGGTAATAGTATATGTTGTTGAATGTATAATATGTATATTCATTTAAGACTTTAAATAGTAGTGTAAGTTTTTGAATATATTGTAAGTTTTTGAATATATTGTATGTATATTTTATCAAGTAGTAGCTTATGTTGTTGAATATATTGTATGTATATTCTTTTAAATAATATATATTGTGTAATCTATAATACATATATTCTTTTAAGTAGTAGTATATATAGCTGAATATATTGTATATATAGTATATTAAGCAGGAGTATATTTTGTTGAATATATTGATTATATATGCTTTTAAGTAGTATATATTGTATGTATATTTCATCAAGTAGTAGTAGCAGTGTGTATATATATACACATATACATATATATATGTATATATATATATATATGTATATATATTATTAAGTAGTAGTATATATTGTTGAATATATTGTGTGTATATTCTTTTAAGAAGTATACATTATACTTGTATTCTTTTAACTAGTGTATAGTTTCAAGTATCTAGAGTCTATGATTCAGGGAAAATAGAGAAATTGATGAAGTTGTCACTCATCTTATTGGGGTAGGTGGATGAAATAGAGGCTCGCCTCTAGAATATTGTGAAACAAAAAGGTACCTCCTAAAATTAAAGATAAATTCTAAAGAGTGGTGGTTAGATAGGCTTTATTGTATGAGGCAATGTGTTGGACTGTAAAGAAGGCCCACATTAAAAAGATGAAGTGGTCGAGATGAGAATGCTTCGTTGGATGTGTGGGCGTACTACGTTAGATAAGATTAGAAATGAGGTTATTTGAGATAAGGTGGGAGTGACTTTTGTGGAAGCTAAGATGAGGGAAGTGAGGTTGAGATAGTTCGAACATATCATAAGGAGGAGCACATGCCCCAGCGTAGAGGTGTGAGAGGTTGGCTAGCAGTGAATTCAAGTAAGGTAGAGATAGACCAAATAAATATTACGGAGAGGTGATTAGACATGACATGAAGCAGCTTCAGCTTACCGAGGAAATGACCCTAGATATGAAGTTTTAGAGGAGGCGGATTAGGGTATAAAGTTAGTATTATTTCAGGATGTTGTATCTTTTATTATATTACTTGGTGAATCTTGTCTATGGTATTATTGGGTGTGGTAATTTCTATTGTTTCTTGTCGTTTTACTATTTCTTGTAAAGATTATTTTATCTTGAGCCGAGGGTCTATCAGAAACAACTTCTCTATCTCACCTTTGAGGTAGTGGTATGGATTGCATACACTTTCCCTCCCTAGACCCCACTTGGTGAGAGTATATTGAGTATGTTGTTGTTTTTGAATTTATGATATGTATATTTTTTTATATATTGAGAATATATATATATATATCTATATATATATACACATATATTTGTGCGTGTGTATTTTTTATATTTATTCATTGAAGTAGTATATATGGTAGGTAAAAATGCATGTATATTCATTTAATATATTCTTGTAAATAGTATATATTGAATGTATATATGTATGTACATTCTTCTAATAAATTCTATTAAGTAGTATATATTGAATGTTTATATGTATGATATATTTTTCTATATTCATGTAAGTAGTACACATTGAATGTATATATGCATTTATCTTATTTGAAGTATTATATGTTCAACGTATATATGTTGTATATATATATTCTTTAGAGTTGAATAAGTAGTATTATTAAATTTATATACATGCGTATTATTTTTTTTCTATCTAGATGGGGTTACATCAAGGTTTGATTCTAAGTCCATTACTTTTTTCCCTAGGGATGGATTCTTTGATGTGATACATTTAGGACAAGGTTCCTTGTTATTTTCTTTTTAGGGATGATGTAGTCTTGATTTATGAGACACGTAGTGGAGTTAATGCTAAATTGGAGGCTTAGAGGCAAACTCTTGAATCTGAAGGGTTTAGGTTAAGTAGGTCCAAGATAGAATATTTTGAGTGTAAGTTCAGCAAGGTGCCTCATGAGTCTGATGTGGTTGTTAAGATTGGCACTCATTCTATCAGTAAAAGAGATAGTTTCAAGTATCTGAGGTTGATAAATTGGGAGAATTAAGAGATTGACGAGGATATCACTCTTTGAATCGGGGTAGGGTGGCTGAAATAGAGCCTCACATCCGGTATCTTGTGTGATAAAAAGATACCTCCCAAACTTAATGGCAAGTTCTACAGAGTGGTAGTTAGACAGGCTTTGTTATATGGAGCCGAGTGTTGGCCTATTAAGAAGGCCCATATTCAGAAGATGAAGTTGGCAGAGATAAGAATGCTTCAATAGATGTGTGGATGTTCGAAGAAAGATAGTATTGGAAATGAGGTTATTCGGTGGGAGTGGCTTCGGTGAAATCCATGATGAGGGAAGCAAAGTTTAGATGGTTTTGTTATGTGATGAAGAGGAGAATAGATTCCCTAGTGCGCAGGTGTGAAAGGTTGGCTAGGGACGATTGCAAGTGCGGTAGAGGTAAAACAAAGAAATATTGGAGCGAGGTGATTTGACATGACATAGAGAAGCTTCAGCTTACCAAATACATAACCTTGGATAGGAAGTTGTGGAGAAAGCGAATTAGGGTAGAAGGTTAGTATTAGTTAAGGATGTTTTATATTTTGGTGTGGTATTTGGAGTATCTTGCTTTTGGTATTATTGAATGTGTTAATTTCTATTGTATCTTATTCTATTACTATTCATTATCTTATCTTGAATTGCTTTATTTTTAGCTGGGGATCTATCGAAAACAACCTCTCTATCTCACATTTGAGGTAGTGGTATGGACTGCGTACACTTACCCTCCCCAGACCCCGCATGGTGGGAATATACTGGGTATGTTTTTTTTGTTGTACACGTGTGTTGATTTTTATGTTTTTTAAAGAAGTATATGTTAAATGTATATATATGTTTATATATACTTTAAAGTAGTGTATGCTCAATATATGTGGTATATATTAAATGTACTTACATGCATATTGTTTTATAGATTTTTTAAAGAAATAGATGTTGAATGTATTTATGTTGAATGTATCTCTGAAGTACTATATATTTAATGTACATTTATCTGTATATTTTTTATACATTCTTTTAGGTAGTATATGTTCAATGTATATATGAATCTATATGTTTTTTTAGGTTGTATATGTTGAATAAGCAAATTCATTTCAAGTTATTAACACTACACAATCAATTTTAAATTTTAAATTCAAATAAAAACATCATCAACAACAACATACCCAGTATATTCCCATCAAGTAGGATTTTAGTAGGGTAAGTGTGCGCAGTTTATACCAGTACCTCAGATGTGAGAGAGAGAGGTTGTTTTTGATAGACCCCCGATTTATAATAAAATAATCTGGACAAGGAATATTAATATAACAAGATTCAATAGAAATCAACAATATCCAATAATACCATAAGAGAGACACACCAAGTAATACAACAAAAGAAACAGCAACCTAAACTCATTCTAACCTTCTACCCCAATCCTCCTCCTCTACAACTTCCTATCTAAGCTCATGTCCTTGGTAAGCTATACATGCTTAGAAATTCATAAACATATAAAAAATTGATAACATTACATAATTGAAAATTCAAAAACATACAAACTTGAATTGGTAAAATTACATAAATATAAATTAAAACAACAAATTAAGTAGTCCTAAAATCCAAAAGAAAAAAGTAATCCTAAAAACAACAACTTCGTGTTCCCTCATTAAAGGCCTACTCTACTCGTACCACAATTTTCAAAAGTATGATCACATAAGTTGCACTGAAATTTTTTATTGTATAATCGATTAAAATAAAATCATATTGAATTTGTTCTACACCATTGTTGGGGTGCCGGTGGAAGTGGTAGATGATTATTATTATCCATGGAAGATGATAGTTAAAACTTAAAAATTGAAAGTTGAAATTTAATTTCGTTTACAAGAAAAAAACTTAATAGAAAATATGGATAAAAAATAGAGAGAGAATGAGGATTGTACCAAATCTAGAGGAATATAGTATAACTACTTATAGATTGAAAAATATGAATATTTAGGTTTTGAGAAAAGCAAAAATTTTTGAAATTTGAATTTCAAATTTAAAACTTCAATTGACTTCAAGTTAAAAACCTTCAATTGACTCCAAGTTGAAAGTTGTAAATTTAATGGTCCACTTGAATAATTGAATATTGAGTTTGATATTAAGTTGAATTTTTAAATTTTTTAACTTTCAAATTAAATTGAAAATTTTAAATTTCAATTTCAACAGAATCAATCTAAAATGTAATTACAAAAATTTCTATTTAAAAAACCTTCAAATTACTATTTAATTGTAGACTTGTGCAGGATTCTGGCCCTATAAGATAGACTAATTCAACATACCCAGACTGACCCAGTAGGACCGGTCTCAAATGCTTAATGGGTATGGCTTTGCCATAATTGATTTATTACTATTGGGCCCAACTCAGACATGCCTACTTATACAAAGATTGAACAGGATCGGGACCCGTGACCAATAAAAAAATTAAACCTGGGCTGGGTTGACCTAGACCAACCCGGTTGGCAGGTTTAAATAATATTGCTTTAGGTCTTGATGTATCATAGCCACTGCTAGGTAAATGGAATATCTAGAACAATGGGCCTCTTCCAAGATCAATCAAACCCATCCTCTAACTTTCAGTTTGCAAACTCGACCACTTATCCTCAAAATACCATCGAGATCAAGAGATTTTGCCTTCACCTCGCCACTCATCACATAGTCTTGAATTACCCTCATTCTAATGTAATCAAACTAATGAACTCAAATCTTCTCCATCAAAGCAAACCTAGCCTTATAAAATTCCAAAACATGCCAAGTGACAAAATATTGATACTAACCAACTAGTTTGCTAAGGACTTAACCTCCAAGGCCAAAGGTCTTTCCTGAGTCAACAAATGAGCTAAACTCCCCATACTCGCTGCTTTTTGGCTTAGGGCATCTGCTACCACATTCGCCTTGCCTGAATGATATAGAATAGTGAGATCATAGTCCTTAAGAAACTCAAGTAAAATACGATGTCTTATATTAAGATATCACTGGGTGTAGATGTAATAAATTCTTTGATAATCGAAAGAAATCTCACAATGGATTCTGTACAAGTAATATCGCCTTAACTTCAACATGAATACAACCACAACCAAATATAAATCATGAGTGAGGTAGTTTTTCTCGTGAGAATTTAACTGTTGAAAGGCATGAGCAATTATCTTACCCTCCTTAAAATAGAATCCAAGCCAACTCAAAAAGCATCACAAAACATAATAAATCCTATCCCTCCTTATGTAAGGTAAAGATAGGAGCCGACGTCAGTAACACCTTAAGATTATACAATCTCTCCTCACATGACTTCGACCACTAAAAATAATTTTCTTCTAAGTCAACTTGGTCAAAGGAGCCATTATAGAATCAAAGCTCTACATGAAACGTCAATAATAGCCCACTAACCTAATGAAACACTAAATATCAGTAGGAGAAGTAGATCAAGCCTAATCACGAGCCACCACTACCTTTTCTAGATCAACTATAAGACCATTCTTGGTCACTACATGATCCAAGAAAAAAATAATATCTAAAACAAAACTCCTACTTGGAGAACTTTCATACAACTTTTCATCTCAAAACCTCTGAAGTACAATCCTCAAGGTTTCACATGGTCAGTCTTATTCTTAATGTAGACAAAAGTATCATCTAGGACTAAAATCACAAAGGAATCAAGATAGGGTTGAAATACTCAGTTCATCAACTCCATGGATGCTGCTGGGGAATTAATTAGCCCAAAAGACATGTCTAAGAACTCTTAATGACCATGTCAATTATGAAAATCCATCTTCAAAAATATCCAAAGCTCTTATCCTCATTTGATTATCAGATATTATGTCAATATTATAAACACCGAGGCACCTTGAAGATATTGAAACAAATCATCAATATGAGAAAGAAGATACCTATTCTTACTGTGGCCTTGTTCAATTATCGATAGTTAATACACATTCGTATCGATTCATCCTTCTTTAAAAATAAGATAGATGCCCAAGAGGAAACACTAGGTGTAATGAAACCTTTACCCAACAATTCTTGAAACTACTCCTTAAATTTCTTCAACTTAGTTGGGGATATTCTATAAGAAGGACTGGAATGGGCTTGTCGCTCGACTCAACATCAATGAAAAAATCAATATCTCGGTCTGGAGGCATACAAGGTAAGTCCATAGAAAAAACATCTTTGAACTCTCTAACCACTCAAACCAAATCTATGAGACATTATGAAGAAACACTAATATCGCAACTATAGGCAAAATAAGAAAGACACCCTTTTTCTATTATATAACAAGCACATAAAAATGATATAACCCCCTTTAGACCTGAGATATGAGTACTATTTTCTGCCAACCTTGGCACACCTAGAGTAGCTAAAGTCACAGTCTTGGAAAAGCAATCCAACACTGCATAATAGGAAGCTAACCAATACTTACATGAGATAATATCAAAATTAATCATATCTAGAATAATTTGGTCATCCAGGTCTCATGCTTTGTAAAAGTCACTACACATGATTGATACACCTGATCCACCATTAAAAATTCTCTTATTAGGGTAGAAACATGAGTAATATAGTAAGAGACTCATATGTAGTATTAAAACTAGTAGAGATGTATATGGGTACATAAGAGAATGTAGAACGAGGGTCAAATAAGATGGAAAAAGGGTAAAAGAAAATTGGCATGAACCTATTATAACAATATCAGAGGCCTCTGCCTTGGGTCTCCCAAGTATAGCATAATACTAACCACACCTGCTCTAAGACTAAGAAACCCCTACATCTACTACTAAGAGCTCCCTGAGCTCTACCTCAAGAACCTCTAGTACCGTTCCTATCACTCTGTAGGGACCAGAAGAACTGGAATAACCTTCCTGACTCCAAGAGCCATGATTGGAGCCTCCACCAGCATGACCTAAGCTTTGGCTACCTAAAACCCTATAAAACATACTATTTGAACTCTACGAAGCTGCCTAATCTGGTCTACGATGAAAACTGTGAACACCTCTGCCAGAGAAATCCCTAGCTTGAGGCATATATCTACTAAACTCACTCTATCAATGGATATTCTTAACATCACCACTACTCTAATTACCCTTATAAATTGACTCAATTAACTAGAATTCTTTAAAACAATCTGGAAGAAAGATCATGAACAACCATCTAAGCTATAGCCAACTGATAATAACCCATAAAACCCTTGAAAAACTTCCTAATCCTCTATGGCTAGATAGAGATAGCAACATTGGCATATCTAGATAGTGTATGAAAATATTCCTCATACTCTGCAATAGGTATAGAACCTTACTCCAAGTGATTGAACTCATCTTTTATTTGATCTCTCAAACTGTAAGGCACAAAATTCTCTATAAAAGCCTAAAAAAATTAGGTCCATGTCATTAAAGGAAACCTAATAGTCTAAAACTAGCATGATACTTCTATCAATGTTTAGTAATGCCCAGTTAAACAATAAGTAATATAGGCAAAACCATAGGACTCTAGGGATCTAAAGTTAGGGAAACTCTCCTTACAGTAAAGAAAATACTCCTAGGAATCACATCTAATGGAACTACTATACTTGGAAGGATCCAAGTGAATAAATCCTTTTTTTCAATAGAATTCATCACATAACCCAAAACAACAGGAGGAACAGCGAGCCTAGTAGATAGTGAATCAATATAATAGGGTACTAGAGTAGACAGTTTTCCATGTAAAGTTGATATGTCATAAGTATGAGCCCATCCTAACCTTATAATACCTCTTAGAGTCTGATAAACACCCGACACACTCAATGGAAAACCTTTCCGGAGAATGCCATCCAAATGACCCAATAGATGAATCAACAAATCTAATAACACTTGGGTACCAACTGAAGTCTATGGGACTAGAGTTGGACCTAATTTCTCTGCAAGATAGTACTCATTATCATTATAACTCTCACGCTTAGGAAAGGTAGCAATAGCCTCGTCCTTTACTGGGGCAACTCCTTGACTCAATATCTTCAATATCCTTCAATCTATTTCTCACAATCTGGGCAAAAAAGAATGGACATAAGCATAGAATAGTGAATACAAATAACCCCCACGATATGGAATAAAATTAGAGAATTTTTCCCTAAAGATATCTTATGGCCACTCAAAGATAGAAATGAACATCAATGTATCAATCCACAAAACTTTACTACACATCCTACTCTTACACTTATGAGATTGATGAACCTAGAGCTTTGATACAATTTCATCATGACACAAAAGTTGAGGCTAAGATTAGACCTGCCCCGACCAAACTTTGGTATGTAAAATGAAAACCCATGAAAGAAAAGAAGAATCAAAATATAAAAATAAATAAGGCAAATATGTGACTTTAAGAATGTAGTCAGGCCATAATAAGAAGTTAACACAAATATTCCAATAAAGACGTAAATCTCTAAAACCTTATGTCATAAGTGTGAAAAATATCTAATTTAAATTTAAAACTTAATAATATATAAACTTAGCTATGAAATAAATAAAGATAAAGTAATATATGAGAGGGTCTAAAATTTGTGCCAAATGTTAGATCTCACCAGTACTTTAAAATAAAACTTTTTTACCACACATGATGAACCACCACAGGTCGGACTTATATTGGGATCTGCACTAAAAAGGCACATAAGTAAGAGTGAGTATGTTTCACTTATACTCAATAGCTATCACAGGCCTACAGAGAACAGTAGAAAACTAATCAACTAAAAGATACTATGAGCACATCCACCTGCATACAAAAAAGTTCCCAAATGGTAGCTCGCCATCTCTACTAACTGTTCCACAATATAATACCTATAAGGAGTGACTACACATGAATGTATAAGGGTATTAAGTATGATAACATAATACCGTACATGTTTCTAAGCTAGGAAGTTAATAAGTATTCCTACATATGAAATCTCCTATCCTGTGATTCATACATGAGTACATGACTTACAATGAATATTCTTGTGATAGGATATCTTATGATGCATTAAGAATGTTCATATGAGTCACTTAAGGTAATACAAGCTAAAAGTTTTTGAATCCATCAAGTTTTAGTGTTCGATTTTGCAAGGGTCATATTTGAACGAGTATAAATTAATGTTAACATGGTATTTTAGCTGATTTAGACCAACCAAATTTTAGAGAATCAAATTATCTTTCCAACGATACCAATTTCTCCTTAATGCAATACCCGAGCAAAAAGTTATGCCCATTTTCGTGAGAGACAGTAAGGATAGGTGATTGGTTAGGCGACGCCCAACCGAAACATAGGCGATTGGTTAGGCACTGCCCAACCTAGTTTAGGAAATCACTTGGGCGCCACCTAAGTTAGTTCCAGGTGCCAAAAACACTCTGTTTTGAGTTATTTTAAGGGTAATTAAGTCTTTTTACACTCCTTACACCTCCCTAAACATAACCCTACAAAATATATAGCTTCTAAACATATTAAAACCCTATTATCATCTCAAACTCATCATCCAAGAGCACTAAAAGAGAAAAACAACTAGGGTTTCATAACCAAGCTTGAAGATCCGATTTCAAGGAAATTGCTCCGTCAATCATCAAGAATCTTCCTTCTAAGGTATGCATGAGTTGATTTATGGATCCCTTTCATCCATAAAGCTCAAAAACCCTCTTTTTCATTATAAAGTATGATTTCTATATTGTTGGGTGTTGATGATCATGTTGTTGATATTGGCTGATTCCTAAGATGGAATCTTTATATGTTTTTTTTGAATTTCATGATATCATATGAGTTGGAAACATGTAAATTTGGTTGTTTGTAACGTATAATTTGATTATTTCACCTATGCTTAAGATGTGCATGTAAGGTGTTTGATAAAATTCCTAAGAAACTAGAAATAATGCAACATAACTAAATTGTGACTAAGTGAAGGATTCATGATATGCCATTACGTTCCAATGACTTCTATGTTGTTAATGTACCTTGTAAATTTTTTTGGAATACTCATGAACTATTCTTATGAGATTATGCTATGTTTACTTGCAAATCCTGCTTATGAATAATCATTTTTATGTGTTGCCGATATGATTATGCATTGAACATGATATTAAGACTGTACAAGTACTTTCATGTGATATGAAATCCTTTACATGCAATACATTGTTGATAACCATGCTTAGTATGAGATCCTTACTTATGATATTATAAATTATGGACTCTACTCTTATGATCAAGTCAGTCATGTGTGTTAGTTTCCTTCCATTGAGTCTTGGGGGTAATTGTACCCGAAAACTATAGTTGTGTACCTAGATCCATGTCATGTTTCACAATATCTGAACTCAAGCTATGATTCCGTAGAGTTTAGTCAGTCATATGACTCAGGAAAACCTCATGATCATAGTCAGTTGTCAGATATTAGTAACATTTAATTAGTCAACAGAATTCAGTAAGATTAAGTTATACATAATCAGTTATTCATGTTTAGTCCCTCCAGATGGGAGTAGAGGTTAGCACCGAGTGAACCTAAGGATGGGAACTCACCCGCCAGTTCAGGGTGTGATTCTTTGTAGTCATCCTTGTGTTCCAGAACTACATAGCTAGCGTAGGTTGAGACATCTTGATCCATTAGATTAGGATTGATGAGGTGGCTTAACCTGTCAGTTTAGGGTTCCCACCATTCTCATTGAGTACTCGCCAGATAAGGGTCACTCATAGGATGTCCTTACCTGTGACACGGTATTGACACCCCTTCAGTTGGGGTAGATATTGGACCCCAGCTTAGCCATAATAACATACATGGGGAATGTCGGTTAAACACTACTTCCCACAGTTTCAGTATTAGTCTCAGTAAAAGAACTCAGGTCATTCTTCAGATTTTAGTATATACAGGACTATCAGATACAGTCGTCCATGTTATCAGTTTTAGTATCAGTCATGATAGTTATCAGTAAACCATGTATTAACTTACAGGTCATGCTATCACGTATTCATGGTCCCAATTTCTGTATATGTGTGTTTGCACTCCCACATTCATATTAGTCAGTCAGTGTTGTTCATGCATGAAACCCTTTATGTTTATCCTACCTTCCTCGCATACTCAGTACTCCAGTTGTACTAACGCATTTGCGCTATGGTACTTTCTTTTTATGTTACACCATAGGTTTTGAGACACAGCTCCATCCCAGCAGTAGTGGTAGCATTCCAATCGCAAAGACACAGTGAGTCCTTATTTATTCGAGGATAATATGATTTGATTTATTTATTTATTTCTTTAGTTCAATTTTGCAGAGTTAGTTTGAGACATGTTTCTTCAACTCCTTATTCAGATAGTTTAGAGGCTTCAAGATTTATGCTTAGATTTATGTTCAGATTGAGTTGTTTTGGGTATTTTCACCCACATGGTTTTATTCAATTGAACCTTATGGCCTTACATTTCAATTTATTCTACATCATTTTATCATGATTTGTAGTATACAGGTACATATATCAGTCATGGGTTAGCTTGTGGTCCCTCGGGGTCATAAGCACCGTGTAGTATTCTAGTTCAGCGAATCAGCATGGTACAAACTTGGTATCAGAGCCTAAGGATCAATAGAGTCCTAAGAAGTCTGAAAGCCGCATCTAGTAGAGTCTTGTACATGGGTGTGTTGTGCGCCATATTTATGTGCGGGAAGCTATAAGATGTTTTAGGAACAGTCCCCTTTCTTCATTTTTCATGTCATGCCAGTGTTCATAATCATAAGTTAAACTCTCAGTCTAATCCATTATTCTCTTATTCCAGACCATGGCCCCAAAGAGAAGAAACCAGCCAGCTCCTCAGCCCGAAGATCCTCTGGGCGAACATGTTTCCCATGAAAAGTTTACAGCCACATTTACCACACTTGCTCAGTCCATGGATGCACAGACTGAATGGCCACCAGTCATTCCGGCTAATCCATTGGTCAATCCCAAAGTAGCTAGGGTTTGGGACTTCAACTGGATGAACCCTCTACCTTTCCATAGGTCTAAGTCTAATGAGGACCCTCAGAAGTTCATTGACCAAGTCTATAAGGTCATTGACATCATGGGTGTTACTTTTATTGAGAGTGCTAAGTTAGCCACCTACCAGTTATAGGATGTTGCTAATGATTGGTACAAACAGTGGAAGTCTAAGAGGTTAGATGATACAGGCCCTATCGAGCAGAAGGAATTTGTCACAACCTTTATAGACAAATTCTTTCCCCAAGAGCTGAGGGAAGCCAAAGTTCTTGAGTTCATCAACCTCAGGCAGGGGAATGTGATGATTAGGAAGTATTCTCTCAAATTTACTCAGATAGCCAGGTATGATCCTCATGTGGTTCACACAATAGAGCTAAGATGAGTAAGTTCATGTCAGGGTTCAACAATAGCATGGTAAATGAGTGTAGGTCTGTGATGCTGATCGGTGATATGACCTTAGCTAGACTCATGACCCATGCCCATCAAGTAAAAGAGCAGAAGTTTAAGACTAGGGAGAGGCAGAATAAGAGACAAAGGTCAGGTAATTTCAACTTTGCTCACCCCAAGTCAGATGGAGAAAACCGTTCATAGTTTCGCTCTAAGTCAGTTGTTCCAGCTCTTTTCTCTGCCAGTGCTCTAGTGCTAAAGTTCAGAGAAGGCAATAGAGACAAAGCTTCAGGCTCTAAACCTCAGGGCAGTGTTAGCAGTGCCCGAATAAATCCCCTTTGTCAGACTTGTGGTAAGAACTACAAGGGCATTTGCAGAGCCGGTAGTGATGTCTGTTTTGGCTGTGGCAAGCCAGGCCACAGGATTAGGGAGTGTCTGCAGTCAGGTCTTCAGCATCAACAAAATCATTCTACAGCTCAGTCCAGTCGCCCAAACCAGCAGGGTGCCTTTTCCAGTGCTACCAGTGGGCAACGCCCAAATAGACTCTATGCTCTTCAGTCCCGGCAGGATCAGGAAAATTCTCCTAATGTCATTACTGATACGTTACAGATTTTCCATGTTCATGTTTATGCTTTCCTAGACCCAGGTACATCTTTGTCTTTTGTTACTCCATACATAACATGTGATTTCGGAATCAGTCCCGAAGTCTTAGCAGAGCCCTTCTCAATCTCTACCTTAGTGGGTAAAACTATCATAGCTCGGTGGGTATATAGGAACTGCCCAGTTATGATATCTTATAAATCCACGTCAATAGATTTAGTGGAGTTAGTGATGACTAATTTTGATATCATTCTCGGCGTGATTGGCTTCATTCCTGCTATGCCACGGTCGACTGTAGAAATAGGATAGTTTAGTTTTATTTCCCAAATGAGCCTGTCCTAGAGTAGAAGGGTAGTGTTTTAGCGTTCAGGGGTCAACTTATTTCCTATCTTCTAGCAAGGAAAATGATTTCTAAGGGGTGTATGTATCATCTCGTGCATGTTAAAGATTTCTGTTCTGAATGTTCCTGCCTCAAAATAGTCCCTGTTGTTAGTGAATACTCAGATGTCTTTCCCAAAGATCTTCCAGGCATTCCTCCTAAAAAAGAAATAGACTTCGTCATAGACCTTCTTCTGGATACCCAGCCTATTTCTATTTTACCATACAGAATAGCACTAGTTGAACCCAAGGAACTGAAAGATCAGTTGAAGGATCCCTTAGATAAGGGATTCATCAGACTTGGCATTTCCCTATATGGTGCACCAGTATTATTCTTGCACAAGAAAGACGGTTCTCTCAGGATGTGTATTGATTACTGTCAACTCAACAAGGTCACAATAAAGAATAGATATCCTCTCCCCTGGATTGATGATCTATTCAACCAAATTTAGGGTTCCAGTTACTTCTCCAAGATAGACATCAGATCAGGCTATCATCAGCTCAAAGTTAGAGAATGTGACATTTCGAAGACAGCTTTCCGTACTCGATATGGTCACTTCGAATTTTTAGTCATGTCATTTGGTATTACCAATGCCCCTGCAGCTTTTATGGATTTGATGAACCGTATGTTCAAGCAGTACTTAGAAATGTTTGTCATAGTCTTTATAGATGATCTTCTGGTCTATTCTAGCACAGAGCATGATCATGCAGACCATCCCAGGATTGTTCTTCAGACTCTCAAGGATCATCAATTATTTGCTAAGTTCAACAAGTGCGAATTTTGGCTAAGATCAGTAGCATTCCGTAGCCATATTGTTTCTAGTAATGACATTAGAGTAGATACTCAGAAATCTGAGGCAGTAAGAAACTGGCCCAAACCCGTATCTCCATCATATATTAGGAGTTTCTTGGGTTTGGCTGGCTATTACAGACGGTTTGTCAAGGGATTTTCTTCTATTTCATCTCCCATGTCCAGATTGACTCAGAAAAATATTAAGATTCAGTGGTCAGATTCATGCGAGAAGAGCTTTCAAGTGTTGAAGAATCGACTCACCTTCGCTTCAGTTCTAGCTATTCCAGATGGTTCAGATGGTTTTATAGTCTATTGTGTTGCATCCAGAGTGGGTTTAGGTTATGTCCTCATGCAGCATGGTAAGGTCATAGCCTACGTCTCTAGACAGTTAAAACCACATGAGAAGAATTATCCTACTCATGATCTTGAGTTAGCAGCGGTAGTTTTTGCCTTGAAGATTTGGAGGCATTATCTCTATGGAATTTATGTAGATGTCTTCGCAAACCATAAAAGCCTCCAGTATGTCTTTTCACAGAAAGATCTCAATCTTTGCCAGAGAAGGTGGTTAGAGCTCTTGAAGGATTACGACATGAGTGTTCTTTATTATCCGGGCAAGGCCAATATTATGGCCGACGCTCTCAGTGGACTCTCCATGGGTAGTATTTCTCACGTTGAGGATAGTAAGAAAAATATGGCTCAGGAGATTCATCAGCTTGCCAGACTAGGTGTTCGCTTAGTCGATTATTCAGAGGGTGGTGTATGTGTTCAAAGTGGTTCAGAGTCATCTCTAGTTGCTGAGGTTAAAGAGAATCAATAAAGGGATCCTATCCTTGTCAAGCTCAAAGAGCCAGTTCAGAATTAGAAAGTCGAGGTTTTCTCCCAAGGGGGAGATGGTGCTCTTCATTATCAGGGTCGTCTATGTGTTCCAGGTGTAGATGAATTCAGAAAGAGAATACTTGCAGAAGTGCATGGTGCGTGATAATCTATTCATCCAGGGGCCACTAAGATGTACCGTGACATGTGGGAGATCTATTGGTAGAGTGGGATGAAGAGAGATATTGCAAAGTTTGTGGCTAAGTGCTCTACATGTCAGCAGGTTAAGATAGAGCATCAAAAACCTAGTGGTTCCATGCAAGAGTTCACCATTCCTACTTGGAAGTAGGAATAAGTTAACATAGACTTCGTGATGGGTTTGCCTAAAACTCGTCATCAGCATGATTCAGTCTGGGTCATTATAGATAGAACGACCAAGTCAGCTTATTTCCTTCCTGTTCATACTTCTTATTCCGCCGAGGATTATACCAAACTCTATATAGGGAGTTAGTAAGGTTACACGGTGTTCCACTATCTATCATCTCAAACAGAGGTACCCAGTTCACTTCTCAATTTTGGAAAACATTCCAAAAGGGTCTCGGTACCCCAGTCAATCTCAGCATAGCATTTTATCCTCAGACAGATAGTCAAGCAGAGAAGACCATTCAGTCTCTTGAAGATATGCTAAGGGCATTTGCAATTGACTTCAAGGGAAGTTGGGACAACCACTTTCCTTAATTGAGTTAGCATACAACAATAGCTATTATTTTAGTATTCAGATGGCTCCATTTGAAGCTCTCTATGGTAGGAGATGTAGATCTCTAATTGGTTGGTTTGAAGTTAGTGAGGCCTCAATCATAGGTCCTGACTTAGTATTCGACGTCTTAGAGAAAGTTTAGTTGATTAGAGAAAGACTCCGGGTTGCTCAGAGCCGACAAAAGTCCTATGCAGATATTCATAAAAAGGATCTCAAGTTCGAGGTCAATACTATGTCTGTATTAAGATCTCTCCATGAAGGGAGTGAAGAGGTTCGGCAAGAAAGGAAAACTCAGTCCCCGGTATGTCGGTCCCTTCAGAATTCTTTGTCGCTTCAGCAAGGTAGCTTATGAGCTTGAGTTGCCTTCAGATCTAGCCTCAGTCTATCCAGTCTTCTATGTCTCTTTGCTAAAGAAGTGCATAGGTGACCTAGCAGTTGTTGTCCCTATTTAGAGCATTGACATTCAGAACAGCCTCTCCTATGAAGAGATTCCAGTTGAAATCTTAGATTATCAAACTTGTAGATTGAGGAACAAAGAAGTCCCTCTAGTCAAGGTTCTTTGGCAAAATCAGTCTCATGAGGGAGCTACTTGAGAAGCAGAAGAAGATATGCGTACCAAGTATCCTCACCTCTTTCTCGCCAATTCAGATCAAGATCAAGGTAACAGTTCTCCTTAATCTTATTCAATTTCACGTTCATGTTTCCAGTATAAACTTGGTACCTAATAACCATTTCATACTCAGTCATGTATTTATGTGTTAATTGTCTGTGCATTAGATATACACGAGTTCATTATGTTTAGCATGTCAGTCATGCGATCAAGTTTCAGTTCTTCATGTTCAGTTCAGGTTCTATTGTCTTGTATCCCTTCTCAGTAAATTCTCATTCGAGGACAAATATTCCCAAGGGGGAGATATTGTAATACCCTGCATGTTTCTAAGCTAGGAAGTGAGTAATTATTCCTACGTATGAAATCTCCTATCCTATGATTCATACTTGATTATATGACTTACAATGAATATCCTAGTGATAGGATAGCTTATGATGCATTAAGCATGTTCATATGAGTCACTTAAGGTAATACAAGCTAAGAGTTTTTGAATCCATCAAGTTTTAGTATTAAATTTTGCAAGGGTCATTGTTAAACAAGTATAACTTGATGATAATGTGGATTTTGGCTAATTTAGACTCACCAAATTGTGGAGAATCAAATTAGCTTTCCAACGATACCAATTTTGCCTTAATCCAATACCCGAGCAAAAAGTTATGCCCATTTTCGTGAGAGACATTAAGGATAGGTGATTGGTTAGGCACCGCCTAACCAAAACATAGGCGATTGGTTAGGCGCCGCCCAACCTAGCTTAGGAAATCACTTGGGCACCACCTAAGTCAGTTCCAGGTGCCATAAACACTCCATTTTGAGTTATTTTAAGGGTTATTAAGTCTTTTAACACTCCTGACACGTCCCTAAACATAACCCTAAGAAATATATAGCTTCTAAACATATTACAATCCTATTATTATCTCAAATCTCATCATCTAAGAGCACTAAAAGAGAAAAAGAACTAGGGTTGCATAACTAAGCTTGAAGATCCAATTTCAAGGAAATGCTCCATGAATCATCAAGAATCTTCCTTCTAAGGTATCCGTGAGTTGATTTATGGATCTCTTTCATCCATAAAGCTCAAAAACCCTCTTTTTCATTATAAAGTATGATTTCTATATTGTTGGGTTTTGATGATCATGTTGTTGATATTGGGTGATTCCCAAGATGGAATCTTTATATGTTTTTTTTTAAATTTCATGATATCATATGAGTTGGAAACATGTAAATTTGGTTGTTCATGACTTATAATTTGATGATTTCATCTATGCCTAAGATGTGCATGTAAGGTGTTTGATAAAATGCCTAAGAAACTAGAAATCATGCAATATAGCTAAATTGTGACTAAGTGAAGGATTCATGATATGGCATTACGTTTCAATGACTTCTATGTTGTTAATGTGCCTTGTAAATGTTGTTGGAATACTCATGAACTATTATTATGAGATTATGCTATGTTTACTTGAAAATCCTACTTATGAACAAGATTTATGATAACCATGCAATCCACATGAACTTCCATGGTATTGGTATGTGTTGCCAATATGATTATGCAATGAACATGATATTAAGATTGTGCAAGTACTTCCATGTGATATAAAATCCTTTCCATGCAATACATTGTTGATAACCATGCTTAGTATGAGATCCCTACTTATCATATTATAAATTATAGACTCTACTCTTATGATCAAGTCAGTCATGTGTGTCAGTTTCCTTCCATTGAGTCCTGGGGGTACTTATACCCGAAATCTATAGCTGTGTGCCTAGATCCATGTCATGTTTCACGATATCCAAACTCAAGCTATGATTCTATAGACTTCATTCAGTCATGTGACTCAGGAAAACCTCATGATCTTAGTCAGTTGTCAGATATCAGTAACATTCTGCCAGTCAATGGAATTCAGCAAGATTAAGTCATGTACATTCACTTATTCATGTTCAGTTTCTCCAGATGGGAGTAGAGGTTAGCACCGAGTGAACCCAAGGATGGGAACTCACCCGCCAGTTCAGGGTGTGATTCTTAGTAGTCATCCTTGTTTTCCAGAACCACGTAGCCAGTGTAGGTTGAGACATCTTAACCCATCAGATTAGGGTTGATGAGGTGGCTTAACCCGTCAGTTTTGGGGTCCCACCATTCTCATGGAGTACCCGCCAGATAAGGGTCACTTATAGGCTATCCTTACCCGTGGCACGGTATTGACACCCCTCCAGTGGGCGTAGAGATTGGACCCCATCTTAGCCATAACAGCATGCATGGGGCCTGTCGGTTAAACACTACTTCCCACAGCTTCAGTATTAGTCTCTGTAAAAGAACTCAGGGCGTTCTTCAGATTTTAGTATATACAAGACTGTCAGATACAGTCGTCCATGTTATCAGTTTCAGTATCAGTCATGATAGTTATCAGTAAACCATGTATTAGCTTACAGGTTATGCTATCACGTATTCACGGTCCAAGTTTCTATATATGTGTTTTTGCACTCCCACGTTCATATTAGTCATTCAGTGTTGTTCATGCATGAAACCCTTTATGTTTAGCCTACCTTCCTCGTATACTCAGTACTCCAGTTGTACTGACGCATTTTCGCTATGGTGATTTCTTTTCATATTACACCATAGGTTCCGAGACACGAGCTTCATCCCAGCAGTAGCGGTAGCATTCCAGTCGTAGAGACACAGTGAGTCCTCATTAATTCGAGGATAATATGATTTGATTCATTTATTTATTTCTTCAGTTCAGTTTTATGGAGTTAGTTGGAGACATGTTGCTTCAACTCCTTAATCAAATAATTTAGAGTCTTTTAGATTTATGTTCAGATTTACGTTCAGATTGAGTTGTTTTGGGTATTTTCACCCACATGGTTTTATTCAATTGAACCTTATGGCCTTACTGTTCTATGTATTCCGCATTATTATATCATGATTTGTAGTTAATAGGTACAGATATTAGTCATGGGTTACCTTGTGGTCCCTCAGGGTCATGAGCACCCTGTAGCATTCTGGTTCAGCGAATCGGGGTGTTACAGATAAATAGTGAAAATACAATACAATGATGGTAGGATAGTGATATAAACTGTCACATGACTTTCGTATACACATTTCAAGACTCAGCTCTTCTGATAGAAGACATTGGGGGTTTGCAACCCATATACTCCAAAAATTATAATATCATATCTCAATCGACCTTACTAGCAATGAACTCGACAAGGGTTTTCAAAATATCACAATCACCTTGCTGAAAATTATCCTCGGCTAAGGGTTTTATAAAATTTGTCAATCAACCATGTCAGCACATGACCTTGACCGAGGTTTTTATAAAATATTTCTTTCAAATTCATTGTTACTCGGTTGTACCAATGACTCATGAATATGTATGAATGAAATGATGATGTAATCAATTCAATAAAAGTATAGTGAGCTTATAATCAACTCAATGAGTCAATAATTTATGATATAAGCCATCGTTCAGCACCAATAGAATAATAGTCATGCAAGACATAAGTAATATCATTTGGAAAACCTCTTTCTTAGGTATTACTATCATGATAGAGGAAAATAACACTTAGTTAGTCCTATAATATAATTACATTTAATGCATAACTATGACCTACAAATATCAAATAAATCCCCACATGGGCATAATATTAAATATAATCTCTCGGGCCATTAAAAATACAAATATGATCCCCCACATGGTGAAACGATAATAATAACTCAAAATAAATCACCCATGCCTAAATCCCCAACCCATAGCATGCTTTAGAAGAAAACTTGGTTACCCAGTCCAGTTTGAAGAAAGTTAAATTATAACCTACCTCGAGAAGCCAAAATCCAAGGTTAGACCCTTCATTGCAGAGCTTTTACTTTATAATGGTCTCAAATTGAACTAATTCTACAAAAATTGTAATCTACACATCAAAACAGAACTAATTATACTCATATTTGTTATATTTAAATTGACTCCAAAATGAGCTCATAAAATTGTTGGAAGTCAAAAAAGGGAAATCTAAAATTTTATTTTAAAAAAATTCAAGTAAAAATGAAGTGAAATTGACCTTCTAATTAAAGAAAACCCAATTTTAAGCTTACAAAGTAAACATCAAAAAATCCAATTTGAAATCACCTTTTTAAACCATTTTGAAGATATAATAGATAGAAAATTTTAAAAATAATGATTTACAGGTTAACCAAGAATAAGTGGTGAAGAAAACCCTTAGAAATTTTCTTTCCCTGATCTTTCAATTTCTAAAATGATGAAAATCGCAAAAATGAGCTACATATACTTTTCAGGTAAACAGAACCTCTAGAAAGCAGTCTACCCTTCATGTTTGTGAGGGTCAACGCTGATCGACCATTAAATTAGCCTTTGTATTTGTGATGAAACTCTTTGATTTTGTGGAGGCTAATGTCCCGAACAACTCACATTCACGATGATCCTTACGCAAACATGATAGATCAATTTGACCCGATCCCCAACATTACCCTTTTACAAATAGAGTCCCACCATCACATTTACAATGACAGACATCTTTCTTCTCATCCAAAGGAACACATTGGTGATGAAGTATTATAGCACCAGATATTAGTAGGTTTTACTGAATTTTGCATATTCTAATAATCTTCAAACAGACTATGGGGATTTGTTTGATACCCCCACCAAAGTAAACTAGCTATGCTACTAGGCTATATTTGATGTCTCAAACTCAATGAAACCATTGAATTTAAAGAAAAATAGGTCATTTTCAACAAATTAGACCTCGGGGTCCCTTTAGACTTATTTCGGCTAGTTTTTGTCAAAAGGATCAAAACATAAAATAAACGCTCGTGGACTGAACTAATTATGCTACTTACCCAAAATTGATAATTTGGATCTTATGAAACTGTCCAAATTACCATTTGGTGCTTGAAACACTCAACGATGACTAAAGGCAAACTCAAGGCTTTAAAAAGCCTAAAACTAACCCAAATAGCTTCCGAATATATCAGGAACCATGCTAACTATCCCTACTACTCACAAATAGTATTTACAATTAAGGGGAAGGGATAAATTTTTAAAACACATAAGAGGTAAATTTACAACTGTTGTTGTTACAATGTACAAGAGCTTCTAATAAGTAAACAAAAACACAAAGGGCATAACTCCCACCCTTGGATTGGAATAAGTAGAAGCTACTAGAGATAACTATCCATGTTACTTTATAAACATCAACAGATCCTGCAACCATACTATACCCTAAAAAGGGTATAGCAAGAGTAGCATCAATACAAACAACATGTACTATTAGGCATCATCGGTCGACCAAGTTTAAAGTATATGCCATATTATATTAAACTTCAAGGTAAATCATGTACATATAATGTGATAGTTTAAAACCCATAAGTCTATATTTAATGTCATCACTTAATTTAAGTAACTTTCATTGTCACCTTAAATGCACCAACCCTTAGATCTCTGATGTATACTAAATATGATTGCACATAACTTCATAGCCGAACTAGGACTACAAGGATTAACTATCCATTATTTTATTAATATTAACTCATAAAACATTATTATTAAATTTAGTTACCACATTACAATAAACAACCGTGACATATAATTAAAACAGTCAATAACAATATCAATACTTAGACAAATATACATCTAACTACAAGCCAACACACAACACCATTTTACAACAAAATTTTGTTGTTCTTTATTTTATGAAGTCCTGTCAAATATAAAAATTACAATTGTCATCATGGCAAGGATAATTATAAGCCAAGAAAATCAATTCATGCCAAAAACCAAAGTTTAAAAAGCAATTGGATATGAATCTAATAGTTCATTCAAGGAATCCAAGTCATTAGTAATAGTAATGGTTCACTAAAGGAGCGACACATATCATTATCATCAATCAAACCACAAAAATATCTCAAAGATCATTAAGCCAACAAATAAATCCTATCTATTCAATGAACCAAATATAAATAAGTTAACAAATAAATCCAATCCAATAAAGGAATCAAAAATATATAAATCAACAAATAAACGTGGTCCACTCAATGAACCAATTATAAATAAATTAGAAAATAAACTTGGTTCACTCAAGGAACGTTAAACTCACCAATCCTTGTACATACATATGAAGGGTATTATGGTCACCTACAAGCCATGACCTGCAAGGGGTTAAGCTTTGTCCATGTACCTAACGGGAATGGTACCTGAGCCAACCAATGAATCATATCTACTATACCAATGTGGTACCCAAGACAACCAATGAATAATATCATATTCGACACTTAGTATCGTCATCTTATATCACAATAATAATAATAAATTTCGTGAATATGTCTTTTATCGGCTCATCTCAAAATTAGCATAGATATTACCAAACTTACAACTACAATGAGAATAAAACAACCATATTTGTACAATCAAAAAGCCTTCAATATAACCTCATTATATATAATTTAAGACTTAGGATATAATTTGACAATTACTTTCTTTGAACTTGAACTGTAACAAGTATATGAAAAAGTAGTTAACATGCATGCATAAACCAAGTTGGGTTTAACTATTATCTACTTATTCAAGTTCTATGATCAAGTAATTTACAAATATCACCACTTCATAGTCCTAATCCAGAAGTACCATGATTTCATTGTGCAACAATATTTTTGATAGCTACTTAACATGTTCAATTGCTTCTCAAGTGAAATCAAGTAATCATATTTACTAGCATGTAGTGCAATCAATGACCAAACATTTAGTTAAGTGCACTCGTTTACATTCTATATGCCTTATTGAAAATTTTAATAACCATGATATTATGACAAAGCTTTAGCATAAACTACTGATCATCCAATTGCTCGACTATGATTACAATCCACCAACTCTACTAAAATTTTCAACCTATGCACTGTTAGTTTTGCTTCACCATAATCAGTTTACATCAATACCTTCTAATTAAAGAAAACACCATAATTACTGGTTATTTATTTCCACAAACCATAGTCCTAAAATGGCATTCCAACATACATATATTCTTATGAATTATCATAATTAACATATAATCCACAAAATCATCAAGGACTTGCCGCAAAATAATAATTAAACTAAATTAGATTCAATTCAGATTCACTTTCTTATTATTACCATCAATTAATTGTGCCTATAGTCCTAAGCATGAAATCTCCCATCAAACTATATAATAGTCATGAAATTTAATCAAGATTTACAATACATTAAACCTAGCCTACCTGGGTGCCAAGCTACTGCAACAAGTAAGCTATACCATGGATGCTTTTCCCTTTCTTCACATTTATGAATGTGAAATCATCTAATAAATAAGCAATTCTAAGAGTAATTGATCAACTACTCTTCAAATAAATATGTTAGAAATTTAAACCCACTAGTTCTACCCTTATTCACGATTGATATCATTATCCAAGAGTCAATTAATCAAGAACTAGTTCTATAAAACTCAACACATCTCCAGTAATGGAGTTTTAAAGCTAAAGGTACCCTCTTTATGGAACTCAAGGTCCCCAACTATTAAATTTCATATTATTAAAACACAATCTCATACTAGAACAAGTTAATTTATGATCTAGAATCAATTTTAGATAAAAATAAACCTACGGATCTAACCCACAAGAATTCCACCATGTTTTCCATTCTATTGATTTTAGAAGAAGAATAGATTAATTGATGTTAAAGAGGATTAAAAAGCTTACATCAATAAAGAATTCACACCACAACCTTGAGCAAATCGTACCTCTAGGGCTTAATAATAAATTTTTGGAGTTTGTGAGATAACATTTGGCCAAAGGAGGCAAATATACATCTACCATCCCACTATAACAACCTCAATTTTTCAGCAAGGACAATTTTTGGTAAAGTAATCATTATAGTTTACTCCAAATGTTGATTCAAAAATAACCAATTCCATAGGAAATAAGACGTAGAGATCATTTATTTGGTAGGTATTGGAACCCATAACACTTTATATTCTAGGAGGAGTATGCATTTGAAGTTGACCCTAGTCTAAAGTTAGCCTGAAACTCAATCAGTAAGGGTACTTCCAACTTAACATTGTGCTAGGGGTATTGTAAGATAATTAATATCTTATGCACTCCTATACTAAGTAATTAATCCTAACACCTATGAAGTATGTGGTTCTTATGAATTTATCGTAGATACTTTTAGTAATGATAAAACTGATCGTTGCATTATATGATATGTTGCATGAAAAAATACAAAAATATGGGAAAAGTAATACATGTATGTTAGAAGGTATATTCACTCTTTTTAATTAAATATAGGCCACTAGGGATATTTATTAAAAAATCAAAATATATGTACATATGTCTAGGTCAAAAAGTGGCCCAAACCCAAAAAATAAAGAAAAAATTAATAAGGCAAGACAAGAAAATAGAAGTGTAGAACCTATTTAGGAAACTCAAAACTCATCTTCTTCAACTTCATCTTTATTAAATAAATTGCTATTGTCAAGATGAAGATAACAAATCTAATAAGAAGCCAAGACAAAACTCAGAAATAAAAGAGAGTGCATGTTCGAAACAACATCAAGTTCACACTAATTTAAGAAAAAATTTAGATGGGGTAGCTATCATTGTGGGTGCTTTAAAATCTTGCAAGTGCCGTAAATCTAGCCCAATAAAGACTTTTTCAACTTAATCTCGATAAAGTTTAGCAAGTTTTAACATTGGTAAGGACAATCCATCCCTATCCCATGGTTGCAGCCAAGTCCACACGAAAGTGTACATGGTCCGCCCAAGAAATATAGTGGCTTTAAATAAACACAAGTATCAATTCAACAGAAATTGTGTAAAAAAACTATCTTAATCCAGATTCACTTCAAAGATTAAATAAGTACAAGTAACCATAAGAGTATTTGACAGTTATGAATAAAAGTAAACTTAAAAAATGTAGTAAAGTTGTCACGACCCGATTTACAAGTCATGATAACACCTATTAAATCACGATAGTAGGTAAGCAAAACTGTAATATAGACCTAAATGAAATGGGTTTACATGGTGGAAATGACCCAAAAGGTCTAAATAGGCAAACCAACACAAGAAATAATCAAGGCAATGAAAATAATTCAAAGGTAGTCACTACAAAAATACTATCCCACAATGTTGTAGAGCCAGTTCAAGAGCATCTAGAAATAGAAACACAACACAAGTATCTAGAATAGTCTATACATTTATCTTAAAACAAAAGGCTGAATATAGAAAGATAAAAGGAAATACGTGACTCAGACTCTAAGAGCTCACCCTATCTTTGAATATCAACACTGCATAAACACGAATCAACGACGGCAAATAGTACTCGAATTTGCACAAAAAAGTACAAAATTATAGTATGAGTACCAAAACAATGGGTACTCAGTAGGTATCATCAACTGATTGAGCTAAATCATGATAAAAGAATGATTGAATGCAAGATAACCAAACAAAGTCTAGGTAAGAAATGAGCCTGAGATATCTCTACCATCGCTATGCATAAACAAGTAAATAAATTCGAATGATACTATAATGTAACATAAATCATCTACACAAGTAATCATAACTACAAAATTGGTGCCCATACACAAATTAGTGTGGAAAAGTAAATAACCGACTTTTAGCCCCTATAAGCCTTGAAGGTAAAAACAAGATAGCATATCCCACCACTATTATTTATCAACTCTCATACTCTATTTTGGAATTCATCCATCTCATGACACACAACAATCATTATTTGTCCATATTCATCATTTGCTAGCTAATTGATATTTATCAACTAACTATCATGTGATAACTAATAAATATGTATCAATAAATCATTCTTTAGCAACTAAACATCTCTTATCAAATAGTCATTATTTAACTAGAATCCATTTATATCAAATAATATTATAAAAATTTCCTCATTTTTGACTTAGCTAGATTATCAATCTCACACCTCAATGTCATGATATCATAATAGGTATATCATCATAGCATTATATATATATCCAGACTCAAATCATAAAATAAAAAGCTAGACTTGAACTAGTATATATAATCAATAGCTGAACTTGAATAAATAATTATATTCAATAGCCAAACTTTAATAGACAATTATATCACTAATATCTGGACTTGCACTGGTAAATATATCATTAATAGCTGGACTTAAACTGATAAATATATCATCAATAGCCCAATTTAAATCGATAAATATATCATCAATAGTTGTACTTGAATTGGTAAATATAACATCAATAGCCAGACTTGAACTCGTAAATATATAATCAATAAGATAAATAATAGCATAATCAATAGGCATCAACCATAATATCTACCAACATAACCATCAAGTGTCCAAATTTCTCAACATTACCTCAATAAGAATTTCCAAGAGTCTAACAAGTGTATAAAGATCTATACAATCTAACATACATCTTAGCCTAAGGTTGGTCAAAGGCCCATTTCTGGTCCCTAAATTTTCATTTTAGGAAAATTCTACCCAAACTAGGATTAAGGTATATATTCCTACTTTTATATGTTAACCAAGCCTTAATTAGTCCTTAAGATAGGAAATTTACCTAAAACATGAGCAACTAGGTTAATTATGACTACTTTACGATTTTTAATTAGCCTAAATGGTACAACTAACCCAAAGCATTTCAATTCATCATACCAACACCTAAAACTCATTTCGAATCTAACATAATATTATAAAAATGCTATGAAATAGCTCAATATAACAAGGGAGAAAATATAGCCTACCTCGATGCCAAAGATAACTCAATGATCTGCTAAATCATACTTTTCCCTTCTGAGAAAGCTCCTGAGGATGCTAAACTTTCAAAATTTCATTCTACTCATCAATACAAGAATAACGATACTTATATCATTCCATTGTATTTTAGGTCTAAACATCACATCAGAAACTCCATATGGGTCCCACTCACAAAAATTATATTTTTGAGACCAACCCAATATTCTTACATTCTCAAGGAATCATTACCCTAAATATGGATGAAATACAAGCTATACTAGGGCTAAAATCAAGACCTTATGATTTTGGAGTTTTGAGAATGAAATAAAGAAAACCCACTAAGAGAAGAAAATTGTGAAAACAAGTGTTAATCTAGCTTCCCAAACACCAACAAGCGTCAATCCTACTTAATTTCACTCTATTAGATTTAAGCTCTCAATAAATATATGAGAAATGGCTAAAATCATACAATAAGTGGTCTATATGTATGCGATCCCAACCCATGATCATGGTACATAGGTACTATCAAGGTTATCATGATCACGACCCTTAGTGTCGTGTTAACGATGCACCAGTAGATGGCCAATCCCTCAGGATCTATCTAGGGTCTTGTATATACAAATAAACTATGTAACCATACCAAATTCGACGTTTCAAACTCAATAGAGTAGTTAAAGTTTCCATATGAGGTCATTTCAACAAAATACGGGTCACACCCCTATATTTGCTAAATTATGTTTTAATGATGATAAGCTGACAATAAGGGACCAGGTCCCTAGGCAGCCTTTATGTGTTCAATACAACTGTAACTATCCTACCAATTTTGTCTTCTAATGTAACAAACTGTGCAGGTGAGCTTGTATATTTTAGGACACCTGGCCCAATTAGATTTTTTACCCTTATCATTATTCCACTATAAAAGAAAAGAAATGATTCTCAATTGGTGAGTTTTTGCAAAATCAAAATATATAAGTGAGAGAGAAGAACTCAACTTTGTAATATTGCTCAAGTTCTTGATTGATGAATGTACTGAAAGAGTGAGTATTCTAAAGTAGAGTCTTGAGTCTTTAATCAAGTTACTCATGTTATAAGAGTAATGATTTTATTTGCTTTCTTGAGAGTGCTTAGGTAGAGTTGCCTGAGTTCAATATTAGTTAGTGTTAATCAGTATTGAGGTATGTTCTTGGCAGAGTTGTCAATGTAGGTTTGTAATAGAGTTATTACAAACTGATGTAACCTATAGTTAGGTTCATTGAAGTCCATAATTAAGAGTCTGATTAAATCTTTTATGTTCTTTAGTTTTTAGCAAATTTTTAGTTTCCTACTTCTTTACTTGTTGATTATCTGTTACTGACTCTAAGGAACCTGGTCTCTTATATTTTCGTGCAACCTTCTTATGTTCTATTAATTGGTTTTAGAGTCAGAACACTCTTAAAGGTTAACACTTAAAGTGATTTGATTATCATGTCTGCTCTGCATAATCTAGAAGAAGGTCAATCTACATCTAGACCACCTAGCCATCAGTTCTATAGGTGGTTGAAAATAAAGATATAGGACTTTATTATGGTTGAGTACAGTGAGCTAATTGATGTAATTATTAATGGTCCTCATATGCTCGTTAGAGATGTCAAGGAAATAGACATAATAAGAATGGTTGTTAAAAGTAAGAGAGAGTAGATAACACTCAACTTACACTTTAATTTAATGCAAGGCAGTCGTCATCAATATATTTACCCAACTTTTAGAGTAAGGGTCGAATCCACAGGGAACAATATGAGTGGCGATCAAACTAGTTTGAAACTGTAGATACAAGTTAAATTCAAACAAATGATACAAAAAGATAAAATGGGGTTTTTTGATGATCAACAAATAATTGTTGGTCACTTTTGTTTCAGTGTTTGTAATCAAGATTTTATGAAATAACTAGAATTATGTTCGCTAGGGCTTTCGGTAAATGATAGATGCTAAAAGTGGTTCAAGATTCTCATGGTGGGTAGGATAACAAGATATCTATATCCATGTTATGCTTAAATGTCTCATGACCTACTTAAGCATTTAATTCCCTAATCCTCTCAGACTTTTGAAATTTCTATTTACTGCCCAGATTTTACCTCAGGTTAACCAACCTTGTTACCGCACTGATTATTAAACGAAGTATTTCCAAGTCCCTATTGATAATTCACTTCCTACTATATTTGATTTCTTTCTTAAGCAAATCAAAGAAGGTATGTCTGTTGTTTGCAACCAACAGACGTTAATTAAAACTTCAGAACTAGCAAGAAATCCTACCACCTTTTGAATCTTGAATACTTAGCACCTCATCAAGACCTAACCCTAGATCCCACAACTCAGGTTAAGGGAGTTTATCCACTCATGACGTAATGAATGAAACACATAATTGAATTCATGATTTGAAAGATAAACTTACAAAGATGAATAATTACTAGTGAATTGCAGATTAGTTCACGGAGGAAAAATCTCAAAATACTGATAATAATCTCTTCAAAGTATTTACTTTTTCAAGCCAAGAAACTCCATAGAGAAAATATCAAAATACTTCTCTTAAATCTCAAGTTCCAACCCCCTAGAAAATCCCTAAACAATGCTATTTATAGCTAATCCTAAATATGGAAATAAAATCACAATGTTCAGAAAATCCTTTGAAATAGGTGATGGCATTTGTGATGGCATGTCAGGGTCCTGACGACTTATCATGAATGTCGTCAGGCCCTCCAGTATTCTTGGCATCTTCTACTTTAACTGACTACAAATCTTGATGACTTATCAGATACGTGATGACATATCAGAAATGTTGTCACTTCTTCACTCAAAATTTAATTATCAGAAATGTTGTCACTTCTTCACTCAAAATTTAATTCTCAGCCTACATTTGACGGCAACTCTGATGGCTTATCACAGTTGTGATGGCATGTCAGAAATGTCATCACAATTTCACTTTAATCCTTCTAACACTGCAACACCTGACGTGATTTCTGATAGCTTATCACAGGGCTGACAACTTATCAAGAATGTCGTCAGCAACACTTCCAGTTCTTTTACATAACTTTTCATCTCTTTTGCTACCATTTCCTTAAATTTTATTTGCATCATGACTTTTACCGCAATATCAAAGTAAAATACTCAAAAATGACAAAAGTTTCTTACGACTTTGCAATAATTCTTAGTTAAAAGCCTCAAATGTGTTAGCATTAGCTCACACATCAACACCCTCAACTTAAAACAATTGCTTATCCTCAAGCAACTCAACATAACTAAGAGAATACAAAGTACATTTGGCAGTCAATCCTCCATATCATCTCAAAACACTTTTACCATCTGCATAGTCACTCAATTCAAGAACAATGAAGAACACCAATGCAACACACAGAAATTAAGCTACGACATCAATTCAGTTATAACAACCATGCATAGACCATTATTACACTACCCGAACAAGTCAGTAACTAGCAATGTAACTAGTGTGCCATCACAGCAAAGACATCCCTCTCATCTCATAGTAGTACTCATATACGTAACCATGGGGACAATTAAAACACTCACTCTCAGAACAAAGTTCCAACCAATGTATGCCAAGTACCATAGGCTTGCCCTTATTTTCATTACCTAGATCTTCAGATGGGTCATCTTGTTACACTATAGGTCTTCTCTTAGGCTTGAAATATAGGTTAGGGGCTGGTAAGATACTCGATGGTCTTGAAAGTGACTAAGCCTCCTTGACACTACACTAGCGTTTTGGGGTTTTACTCTTTAGTTTTTTCCACTATTCTCTTTTCTTGATCCCACTGATTTAGGATAGGTGCGGTTTTTTCTCAAGCACTTATTCTTTTTTCTTCACAATTTTTCTTTTTCTCACTCTTTTTCTTCCACACCCATATTTTTGTTCTATTCTTTTATGCTACCTTTCTTCATACTCATTTTGTATCATGCACCCCTTTGATAGCCACCCTCAACTTAGGCCATTTGCCTAATACAAGGTGTACAGTGTCGAGGACCAGAGCCAAATTAGGTTCATTGTGATCTAAATAGGAAGGTGACAGGTGTCATACAAAGAAATAGGCTAATTAGGCTCAAAACAGGGATCAAGGGATATTATACACATAAGAAAGATCATTTAAGATAAAGTGACCTAATACCAAAATGGCCTTTGATCCTTTCCTAACCCCTATCCTTAAACCTTGGTAAGACTAACCAGGTAAGTTTTGGCTTCAGCATACAATGGGAACTAGGTAGTCTCTCACACACACATGGCACAAAGGTACATCACAAGCTACTAACTATTCGGTTCATGCAATTGTTTAGCAATGGTTATTATGTTACTAGAACTAATACCATACAAAGATAAACAGTGGTCACAATTAGATACAAATCACACAGTTACAGAATTAGACCACTTGAGACGTGTTCACAAAATAACAAAACCGTGTTAACTGCCTCAAGTACTTGTATTTCTCCTAGTTAACTACAAAATATTTCTACAAATCACAATACACCTAAAAATACCGGCTCTACTAGGAATAAGACTCTGAGAAAAAAAGGCACGACAACAAAAATCCAAGAGGACATCAACACCCACAAGTAGCCCCACCTTCAACTTAAAATCATGAAATGTCCCCAATGCATCAAACGAAAACAAGAGAGTTAGAAATATACCTGTGGCACCACGGGTGCGAAGATCTGATGTCAATCACATAATATGAATACAAATAACAAAATACCTTGGGTTGCCTTCCAAGCAGTGCCTGGTTTAATGTCACGGAACAACTTAGTTATCTTAACTACTCAGACTTCATCAAGATACCTTGTTTCTAATTATTTTTGTCTCTACTTGGAGGATTTGAAACGTCGACCCAACTTTTGATCAATACATCTTCAGGGTATATTGGGCAAATGTGAGGGCATCATAAGGAATGTTCTAAAACACCACTTCGAATACTTAAACCGCTTGCCCAATTTTGCATTGAACTTTCATGTGGGCTCATTTGGCAACGGTAATAATCTTAAACAGCCACTAAATGGAAATCGATCTTTAGGCTTCTAGGCCTTCAAGATTGGAGTTGTAGCATACCCTTTCGTAAGGACAAACTCAAAAATCTAGGAATCTTCCTCCTCATTTTTAAAATTCATCATTTTCTTGGGTGATTCAAATTTCATTACATCCACCAAGCATAATGTTGAAAAGTGGTTTGAATGAGGACTAACTCTCAATTTTGGAGTAGCATCCCTATTAGTATTTTTACCCCAAAATGGACTAGAGTCTTCACAAGGATTGTGCTTGATTTCTTATTTTGAGTCTAGTACCATTTCCTTGTCTTTGACATCTTCATTCATAAATAGTTTGATTGGTTGAGAAATCACCGAGGGTTGCTCAACATCAAGCTCATCATAAACATCAAATTCGTTCCCCTCATCTTCACACTCATCCATTATGGTAAGTGATTCCACAAACAAGATATCATCTAAACATAATGTGGAAAAGTGCTTTGAATGCTTGACCTCTATATTCTCTATCATTATTTTTTCCTCGTTATTTCTCTGATTTCTTGATGTATATCATGTATGGTATCATTCGTTATGTCCATACATTCCAATATTAGTTGAAGCATATATTTAATTCCACTCTTTCCGATGCTTCGTTCTTCCTGTTCTTGACCATAAGACCTATCAAAATCATAAGAAAACTAGAATTTTGGTTACCATATCGTGGGGTGGGGGCATTTGGGAAATCACTCCAATGTCCATATTTACCACCACATAACAAAAAATCATACTCCCAATAGGATGGAGATAGTGCATTCGTCTCTCTTCGGGGAGCATATCTACAATCTTGCCAAAAGTAAGGTCCATCATAATATGGACATAGATCATCAAGATAAGATTTCCAACCACTAAGCTCATGTTCATTCCACGATGCCATAGTAATAAGTAAACTAAAATAAAAATCTAACTAATACAAGAAATAAAAGAAAACTAAAAACAAATATTTACAAGTTTGAATGCAAGAAAGTAGGTTAAAATTTCAACCCAACTCAATATGTCAAATTGTTCTTCAGCAATGGCACCATTTTTTATAACGCTCAACTTACACTATAATTTAGTGCAAGGCGGTCATCATCAATATATTTACCCAACTTTGGAGTCGGGGTAGAATCCACAGGGAACAATGTGAGTGGCGATTAAACTAGTTTGAAACTATAGCTACAAGTTAAATTCAAACAATTGATATGAAAAGATAAAATGGGGATTTTTTCTGATCAACAAATAATTATTGGTCACTTTAGTTACAGTGTTTGTAATCAAGGATTTCTGAAATAACCAGAATTATGTTAACTAGGGCTTCTGGTAAATAACAGATGCAAAAAGTGGTTCAAGATTCTCACGGTGGGTGGGATAACAAGCTATCTTTATCGATGTTATTCTTAAATGTCTCTCAACCTACTTAAGCATTTAATTCCGTAATCCTCTTGAACTTAGGAAATTTCTATTTACTTCCTAAATTTTACCTCAGGTTAACTAACCTTGTTACCGTGCTGATTATTAAATAAAGTATTTCTGAGTCCCTGTTGATAATTCACTTCCTACTATATTTGATTTCTTTCTCAAGCAAATCAAATCAGGTTTGTCTACTATTTAAAACCAACAGATGTTAATTAAAACTTCAGAATTATCAAGAAATCCTACCACCTTTTGAATCTTGTATACTTAGCACCTCATCAAGACCTAACAATAGATCTCATAACTTAGGTTAATGGAGTTTAGCCACTCATGATATAATGAACGAAACACATAATTGAATTCATGATTTGAAAGATAAACTTAAGGAGATGAATAATAACTAGTGAATCACAGATTAGATCACAAAGGAAAAATCCCAAAATACTGATAATAATCTCTTCAAAGTATTTGCTTCTTCAAGCTAAGAAACTCCAGAGAGAAAATATCAAAATACATTTCTTAAAATTCAAGTGCCAACCCCCTAGAAAAAATCTAAACAATGCTTTTTATAGGTAATCCTTAGTAAGTAAATAAAATCACAATGTTTAAAAAATCCTTCGAAATAGGTGACGACATTTGTGATGGCATGTCAGTGTCTTGATCACTTATCAGGAATGTCATCAGGCCCTCCAGCATTCTTGGCATCTTCTACTTTAACTGGCTACAAATCTTGATGACTTATTAGATACGTGATGACATATCAGAAATGCCGTCACTTCTTCACTCAAAATTTGAGTCTCAGCCTACGCTTGACGGCAACTCTGATGCCTTATCACAGTTGTGATGACATGTCAAAAATGTCGTGACAGTCTTACTTTAATCCTTCTAACACTGCGACACCAGGCGTGATTTCTGATACCTTATCACAAGGCTGACGACTTATCAGAAAGGTCATCAGCCATACTTCCAGTTCTTTTGCATCAGTTTTCAGCTCTTTTACTTCTATTTCTTAAAATTTCCCTTGCATTATGACTTTTAATAAAATATCAAAGTAAAATAATCAAAAATGAGAAAAGTTTCTTAAGACTTCGCTATTATTCTTATTTAAAAGCCTCAAATGTGTTAGCACTAGCTCACACATCAAGAGTATGATGATGGATATACAAGAAAAGTTGAGGAGAATTATAAGGATGAGAAACTTCTAGTTTGTGGAATAGGGCCTGATTAATACAACAGGTTTTGTATATGTGAAAATGTCAAAAAAAATCTGGAATTACTTGAAGACTGCTCATAAATGAACCACTGATGTGAAGTATTCAAAATTCGATATGATGACTACTCAGTATAAAACTTTCACTATGAAAGAAGGAGAAACTATCCAAGAGATGCATACAATCTTCACTTCAATCACCAATGAGTTGCACTACTTAGGATAAGTAATTACTTTGTACAAATAGGTAAAAAAAATTCTGGGGATTCTGTCTAAATCCAGGAAAGGCAAAGTGGATGCCATCACTGTGGGCAGGAACTTGAAAACTCTCACTATGGATGATATTATTGGTAATCTAAAAATACATAAACTCAAGAATCACCAAGGTTAAGAAAACAAGGAAGTAAAAGAAGAAAATTTTTTGGCTTTGAAGGCTACACAGTCTGGCTTAAGTGAATAATAGACATATATTGCCTATTTAGCAAAAAAGAATTGCTAGAGCAATGAAGAAAAGTGGTAAGTTTCATAGAAGAGGAAGAAACAAGAAAAAATAAGGCACTATAGAGGTCTGTCATAATTGTGGAAGTCCTGAGCATTTCATTAAGGACTGTCCAATACACAAAATAAAGCATCAGGAATATGTCAATATTGGAGGTGATACAGTAAAGAACATGGACCAGGTCCCTCTTAAATCTAGAAGAAAATCTGTTGCTACTTTGGCAGTTAAATAGGCCTTAGCTGTCTGGGTGGATTCTTCTAGTAAATTTTAGTAAGATGGAAAGCATGAAGATGTTTCCATGCTGGAAGTAGAGAATGATAAAGTAACTTTTGAATCCTTTTTTGCTCTCATGGAAAACACTGAAGATGATGAAGAAAGTCAGGTAACTCTTTCTAACATTAAATAAAACTTGGTAAACTACTTTGCTTGAAAGATTAAAAATCTTGCTAATGTTTTGATTGATTTTATGTGTGAACCAACTACTGAGAAAACTGCTCTAGAAGAATAGGCAGAGAATTAAGAGCTTGAATTAATTCTTTAACTCTCCAAATATCTAAAACCGAGGAATAAGTTACTAAGTTAAAATCTAAAAATTTAAGTTTAGTAAGTTAACTAGAGAAAGTAGATTATACTAATGATAAATTGAAGAAAAATGCTCTAGGAAATAAAATAGAAGATTGGGAGCTTGAATTTACTACCTTAACTCTTTAGATATCTAAAACTCAAGAACAGGTTGCTAAGTTAAAATCTAAAAATCTGAGTTTAGTGAGCCGGCCGAAGAAAGTAGATGATCCTGATAGTAAATAGAAGAAAGAAACCTCAAAGATCCAAATTGATCTTAAAGAAATATTAAGGGATTCTCAAAAGCATCTTATGACTGCACTCCATAAGAATTAAGAATTAGAAAGGGACCCACTCCATTTGAGAGAAGAACTTGATAAATCTCTAAAATAGACCACATCCTCATAGATCCTTCCTAATTGAAGTAGTCAATATGTCATAAATGGTAAGGGCCTTGGTATCAGTTCAAAACACAATCACTTGGGTCTCAAGATACGGTTGATCAAGATGTTAGAAACAAAGTCCAAAAACCTTTATGCACTCATTGTGGAAGAGATGGTCAAATTAAGGAAAACTATCAAAGTCGGATTAGAGCAAGAATGAACAGTGTTAGATATATCCAACATAGGAATACCTATTCTAAGGATTCCAAACCTTTACAAATATGAGTAAACTCTTATAAACTAGATGGTCCAAGAAATACCTGATCACACCCATGTCTTCCTACTGGGAACTCAAATGGAATTGGGTTCCCAAATCTGACAAATGATTTTATTTGCAGGTGGAAGAAAGGGGTTGTAGTCAGAACTTGTTATTTGATAAGTAAATATTCAAAGAATATGATTGAAAAGTCAGACTGTATTCTCTCTCTCAAGACACTTTAAGATGGAGATGTCTCAGTTGGAAAAGGCAATCAGGTTAAGTTCTTATCTAATGTAAGTACTGTGTCTAGCTTGAAGTCTGGATGAGTTATTCTAAAAGTTCAAAAGATCAAAAATATGCTGGGACATGTAAGTTCATCCTTGAAGAATAGTTTATTTTGAAAAACCTGGTTTTTGGGTTATCAAACTTGAAATTTCTTGGCAACAAGTCCAAAGTAGAGGAGAAAAGAAGTATGTGTTTGTCATTGTAGATGACTTCTCCAGTTTTACCTGGAAAATGTTCCTGAAAACCAAGGATGAAATTTATGAGGCTTTAGTTATTTTTTCCCCGCAAACTCAAATAAAGTTATGGGTTACATCTCATCAAACCAAGTATATAGAGTTTTCAACAAAAAAGAACTCTGTATGTTGAAGAAAGTTTGAATGTGATACTTTATGAGTTTGAAATGCTGGTGAATCCAAGTGATGAGGAAGATTCTGATGTTGAAGAACTTATTTCTATTAAAAGGTATGATATTGATAAAAATTATGGTCAAGTAAAAATGATATAGAAGGGAATGATGAAAGTGATGGTGATTCAATATCTCAGTCCCAAACCCCAGCTCCAGTCGAAGAGCAACAAGAAGGATCTAGTCAAACTCCTCAGGGACCTGGTCCCAGTGAAATTAATATCAGAATGTCGAAATGGGGGCATAAATCTTCTAATCTTATTGAGAATATGATTACACCTTTGGAATATTGATCCAAACAAGAGCTCAAGTCAGAAATTCCATGGTATTCTCAGAATTCCTGTCCCAAATTGAGCTTCAAAATATGAAAGAAGCTTAGTAAATGCTGACTAGATTAAAGAAATGAAAGAAAAACTTTAGCAATATTTAAAAGATGTTAAGTCTGGGACCTGGTTTCTAGACCTATTGACCAAACAATTTTTGAATGAAGTAGTGTACTGAAACTAACAAGTTGAAGATAAAATTGATCAAATCATCCTAACCTGCTATCAGATTTTCTTCCTAAAATTGTCTATGATTGGGAGATAGGTATCCTTGATAAAGTAGGTGCATATTGGTCTAACTCAATACTATACCTTTTCAGGTATACACTTGTGGGGAATGTTTTGGAGGAAAATAATTAAGGAAAATACAAACAGAGAATTCACTCAATAAAAAGAGGGACCTAGTCCTATCTCTCAAGGTTAGTACCAAAACAATGTACTTTGATAATTGTAAAATTCTATCTAAAATGTCGCGCGTCTTCTATCATTTGTGAAAAGTTGTAACATCATAGCAATGTGAAGAGTTGCACCTATAAAATTTAGAAGCATAATTTCAAAACAAAATCCCTTTTAAATGATAATGGTCACCACACTCATATCACTAAACTAAATTTATCTTATTTTCAAATCATCTTTTACAATTGTCCTTCATTTTTAAATTAAATTAGTCCCTTTTTTCCCCTCATATAATCTATAAATGGTGGACATTCCCTCTTCCTCAACCTCCATTAAAGATCCAAAAGCTGATAAAGCTCTAAAAAATCAATCAGAACAATTCCAAATTGAACCTTCTGATCCTTTAACACCCAAAACCATAGAAGACATCTCCTTATGTTCTAAACAAGAAATTATGCCAACTCTACCTTCTAAATTCTCTCCAGAAATTCTAAAACCCCTGAATAAGTCTATCCTTGTTTTGACATCCTCAACCATTGAAATTTCTGCTGAATCGATCTTAGTAGAGGATGTAAATCGAGGTTTTGGTTCACTAGTTGAACTAGAAATCACCCAATACAAACTTTCTCCTTCCTCAGAAGAATCAAAATTACCTTAAGACACTCAAATCCTTATTTTTTTCTAAAAATATAGAAAGTACCAAACTCTAAAAAACCCTACAAGTATATGGATCCCCTACTCCCTCTTAGTTAAACCCCATATGTTCTCAACTATGTGAAGAGGAAATACCTGTAAAAAAGTCTGGTCTATTTAGCAGTGTAGACTGGGTAGTTGAAAATTTTCTTTTTCTCACATATGATCCCAAGGAAAGCTCAGTTATTGCTGAAGAGCAAACAATTGGTAAAAAAGATGATGTGACTAAGGATGGAGAGACTGTGCTACCTTCAAATGAGGAGGATGAGGATAAACCACCTCTAAGATGACTTGTGAAAAAAAAAAGATGGAATAAAGGCAAAGAGAAAGTAACTGATTTTGGTATAAAAGTTTCTAAATCCTAATATACTAAGGGATCTGGAAAAGAGTTGTTTGCTAATGCTATAAAGGGTAACAAGTCTTCTACTACTAAGAGAAGAAGACTCAAGAAATTTTATGTACTGGAGGAGAAGAATGTTGAAGTTTTAGAGGTTGGAGTGGATGAGAACATTAATCCTAATGTTGCTACGATAATGAAGAAAAGAAAATAAGAAATTCATGTCTCAAGAAGGACCAACAGGTCCTCCCTTTAAAAGTCTAGTATCCCTATATGAATGATGTTAAAACATATTATTATTAAAAGGAAGAAAGTCTATGAGGGACCTGGTCCCAACAAGAGAAAAGCTATTGAAAAGTAGGAGCCAAATAGTGATTTCAAAAGAAGAAAAAAGAAGGAAGAAAAACAGGTTGGGTATTAAGAGCAATGTAATAAGATTTTGAAAACATAGAAAGTATTTTCTAGGAGACTGTTTGATTCCAGGATTTAGGAGAAACCTGGCATGGTTTAATTGGTGAAATATGTTAAACACTAGGGATAGTTACACCACCTAGAGAAACCAAATCCCATGGTTTTTAAGAGGAATTAAGAGAATGTTATTATACAATGGAGTTCTCAGATGATGGGTTAAGATTGACTGCCAAAGTCCAAGGAAAACTAGTCAAACTGGATGAAGAGTCACTAGGGAAAATCCTAAATATGCCTGTTATAGGGGTGAGGACTATTGTAAAACAACAAGCCTCAATTAAGTTCATGAAAAATGCTTCTAAGGTACGGGGAACATCAATAGCAGGGGTAAGAAAGAAATTTTGCACAAGTGAGTTCCAATTGGAATTTGAATTTTTGAACAAGGTTTTTGTGCCTAGGTCTGAGAAAAGGACCGTTGTTTTAGCTATTAATTTTTTTCTGATTGATAATTCTGCCTGCACTAATATTAGACCACATGCATAAGGTCATCCATGAGAAGGAGGGAAAATATGAGATACCTTATGGCTACTTTATGAATAGGGATATTGATTACTTTGGAGTGGTTGCGAGTAAAGAAACTGCAAGAACAGTCAAACAACATTGGTGGAAAATAAATGCATTGAAGGATAGGTGGGAACTGTGTCCCAAGTGTCAGAGCTATTGGCTTCTTAGGAAAATTTAAGCAAGAAAATGGAAGAGATGAGGATTAAGATAGCTTCTAAGGATGATGAGATAGTACACTTGAAGATGCAGAATCATAAGTTATCCCCAGAGGGGCCTGGTTACACAGAGGAACTTGCAGTAGAAAATGCTAAGCTCCAGATCGAGGTTGCAGAAATCACTGAGGAGGTTCAAGCCCTGAATGTTGAAGTTAAAGACCTCACTAAGAAATTGCGAAATACTCATGTTATGTAGAGTTCTAGAATGAATATGATAATCAAGTCCTTCTTCCCTAAGCCCCCTCTATCAAAGTCCAGTCATCCCTGTGTCCCTATGTTTATTTTGCTCTTGGTTTACTATTATCACTTTTCAATAGTGCCAAAATGGGGAATACTAAATTCATGTGGTAGGAACTAAGTGAGGTGTGTTTTGGATGATGTGTTAGGTACCAAGTACCAAGTGTGCAAGGTATCAGGTACCAAGAGGCATATATGTTTAATGGCCTATTGTTAGGGGAAAATAAAAATGCTTTGAAAATGCCTATGAAGTAAGAGGGCAGACTGATAGGGTAAGTATGGTGCATGTGATAGATAGATTAACAAAGGGAATATTGAATTATAGTAGGTTGAGTTTTTGATGTAAATTGACAATAAGGGACCATGTCACTAAGTTGAATAACATATTGATAGTGGGAAGCATGGTGCATAATGATAGGGGGAACATTCGCTGACTGTAGTGGTAATCACTTCGACTGAATAACGTGAATGAACTTGATGCTCCAAAGTTCTGTGGCCATGTTCGGAGGTTTTTCATCATCAAAAGGGGGGAAATTGCTAAATCGTGTTTCAATGATGATCAGTTGACAATAAAGAACTAAGTCCCTAGGTCTTCATGTATTTAGCACAAATATCACTATTCTGAGCAGTTTTGTCCTCTAGTGTAACAAACTACGCAGATAAGCTCGTACCATTTAGGACACCTGGCCCAATCAGATTTCTACCTTAATCATTATTTCACTATAAAAGGAAAATGCTTCTCAATTAGTGAGTTTTTTCAAGATCAGACTATAGAAGTGAAAAAGAGGCTATAACTCAACTTTGCAATATTGCTCAACTTTTATATTTATGTATGTATTTAAAAAGTGAGTATTCTTGAGTAGAGTCTTGAGTCTGTAGTCAAACAACTCATGTTATAACAGTAATGGTTTTCTTTACGTTCTTGAGAGTGCTTAGGTAGTGTTACATGAGTTCAATATTGGTTAGAGTTAATAAGTATTGAGGTGTGTTCTTGGTAGAGTTGTCAAGGTAGGTTTGTGATAGCGCTATTGCCAACTGGTGGAGATTAGTGATAGGTTCATTATACTCTATAATCAAGAGTTTGATTACAGTGGACTGTTGAGTGCTTGTGAGGGAAAGTCATGGTTTTTCTTCCCTTGAGAAAGGAGGTTTCCACATTAAATCGCTTGTGTTCTTTAGTTTTCAGCAAAGTTCTAGCTTCTTACTACTTTATTGGTTGATTGTCTGTGACTACCTCTAAGGGACCTGGTCCCTCATTGTGTAGTGTAACCCCCTTACATTCTATCTATATTCCATTTTCATAACTTTCTAATCAATAGGTCGAAATGATTCCAAGTGCCTCGGGACACAAACCAAAGGTCCACCTAGCCAAAAATTGACATTTCAGAGTTGCTAGAACAGTCAAAATTTACATTCGAGGTCATTTGCCTAAAATTTTGGCCCGATGGCCATTTGGTTCCAGCGAATACTTCACAATAGGGAATTGGCTTTAAAAACTAAACAAACTACCCGGTAACCGATCTGTCAATTTCAACAAGTCATAAATGACACGGGGTAGCTATAGAAAATCTCTAACATAGAAAATAAATGGAAATATGGAAATTTAACTGAAGGGTCCTTACAATATCCACTACTAAAGGAACTTTCTTACGCGAAAGTTAAGGATTAGGATATACCTGAAGTCTAAAAAATATGAGGATTCTGCGTCTGTATCTTGCTCTCGATCTCCCAAATGGCCTCCTCCACTGGGCAGTGGCTCCACTAAACCTTAACTACAAGAATCTCCCTAGTGCGCAACTACCTAACATCACTATCCAAAATGAGCAGCAACTCCTATACGAACGTCAAACGCTCATCCAGCTGGTCAGAGTCCCATTTAAGAACATGAGATGGATCAGGAATATATCACTACAACATAGAAACATGGAAGACTGGATGAACAACAGAAAAATTTGGAGGTAGAGCTAACTTATAAGCCACCTCACCAATTATGCGAAGAATCTCAAATGGTCTACTATATCTAGGACTAAGTTTGCCCATCCTCCCGTACCTCATCAAACCTTTCATGGGAGATACTTAGAGAAATACTTAGTCACAAACTCCAAATATTAAGGCATGGAGTCTATGGTCTATATAGATATTCTACGTACTCTGAATTGCTCTCAACCTGTCTTGAATTGCCCTTATTCTATCCAACGAATCCTAAAGAAAATCAGTACCATGGGGTGGAACCTTAAAAGTATCAAACCATCCATTCAAAGAACGATATCTCCTATATACAAAGCATTAAATTGCCATATCTCAAAACTGTTTGATAACTATTGTTATGAGTGATCTTTGCCAAGGCTAAGTGATCCTCCTACTGGTCTCTAAAATCCGTAACATAGGCTCAAAGCATATCCTTAAGCACCTTAATATTCTACTTGAACTAGCAATTGATGTATCGATGGAAGGTTGTACGCAGATCCATCTGGGTATCCAACTACTAAAAAGCTCTCCAAAAGATACAAGTGAAAATAAAATCTCAGTCTGAAGTAATAGATATGGGCATACTATGCAGATGGACTAGCTCATATATATAGATATCAGCTAATCTCTCAACGCTGAAGGAAATGTGCTGACTTTTCCAATTGATCCACGATTACCCAAATTCTATCAAAACCATGGGACGTATGAGGCAAACTACTAACAAAATCTATGCTAATCCTCTACCATTTCAAATCTGGAATGGGAAATCTCTAAACAAACCACCTGAATGCTGATGCTCGGCCTTCACCTACTGACAACATAGGCAACAAGCTATAAAATGTGCAATATCACTCTTTATTCCACTCCACCGATAATGATATCTCAAATCCTTATACATATTACCTGTTCCCAGATGAATAGAATATCTAGAGCTTTGAGCCTCATGCAGAATCAACTAAATTAATTCATCAATATTTAGAACATAAATACAACCATGAAATTGCAAAACAACCTCTTTATCTATGGTGTTCCTCTCAGACTCTCCACTCAACACCTGATCATGAATGAAGCAAAACTTACTACCTCAAACTGACAATCTCGAATCTGCTCAACAAGCGAAGGCCTCTCCTCAAAACTATCAAGAATCCTCCTAGGGTATGAAATATCAAGGTAACCCATCAATTTGGTTATGGAATGAATGTCTCATGCCAACAACCTTTGAAAAACTTAATACAAGCCAAGCTACCTAGACTCACAGCCTTACGAATCAAGGGATCTGCTACTACATTAGCCTTGCTCGAATGAGACAAGATGGAAATATCATAATCCTTAAGATACACCATCCATCTATGTTGCCTAGTATTAAGCGCTTTCTAGGTCATAAGATGTTGAAGACTGTGATGATCAATGAAAATCTCACAATGCATGCCATAAAGTTAATGCCTCAAAATCTTAAGTATTAAAACTACCACCGTCAACTCCAAATCATGAGTGGGGTAGTTGCAATCATGAACCTTAAGCGGTCTCAAAGAATTAGCATAACATGACCTTTCTGCATCAATACATACCCTAGACCAACACAAAAAGCATCACAAAACATGGTAAATCCCTCACCCTTAATAGGAAGAACTATAATAGGAGCCAAAGTAAGAAAATCCTTGATCTTTCAAAAGATCAACTCACATTCCTCGAACTATCGTGAAAGAACCTCCATCTGAGTAAATCTAGTCATAAGCTCTAAAGTAGTAGAAAAACCCTCGACGAATCATCTATAATAACCGACCAAACCAATAAAGCTACGAACCTATGTTGGAGATATAGGACTAGCTAAATAATGAATCACCTCAATCTTTGTTGGGTCTACCATAATCCCTTCCTTCAACACCACAAGTCCAAGAAATATCCTAACTTAAGCCAAAACTTACACTTAGAGAATTTGGCAAAAAGCATATGATCTCTCAAATTTTGGAGCATACTCCTCAAATGTTGTGCATTTTCCTCTCTACTCCTCGAATACTAAAGGATGTCATTGATGAACTCAATCACAAAAGAATCAAAATTATCCCTGAACAATCGATTCATAAAATCCATAAATACGAAAGGAGCATTAGTTAATCCAAATGACATTACCAAGAACTCATAATGACCATAATTGCTACTAAAGGCTATCTTCAGGATTTCCCAGCCCAAATCCTCAACTTAGGGTAACCAGATCTCAAATCAACCTTGGTGAACACTGCCACACCCTGAAGCTAGTCAAAAAAATCATCAATGTAACCCATAGGATATTAGATGTTCACTTTCACCTTATTAAGCTGCCTATAATCAATACAAATACGCATGGATCCATCTTGCTTCTTCACAAAAAACATATGTGCTCCCTAATAAGACACACTCGGTCAAGTAAAACCGTTGCCAAGAAGATGCTAAAGCTGAGAATTTAGCTCCTTAAACTCGATAGGAGCTATACAGTAAAATTCCATAGAAATAGGTCGGGTGACATGCTTGAGATCAGTGGCAAACTCAATCATACATATAAGGGGAATACAAGGTAGGTCGGTAGAGAACACATTTGAAAACTCATAAACTACAGGAACAAAATAAAGTGACAGACTCTCCATACTAGTATCACAAATATAACAGAGATAAGACTCACGACCTCTCAAAATAAGTCTCGTAGAACACATATATAAAATAATCCTAGTCGGCTTATAGCTAACAACTCCTTTCTACCTGACTAGGGGTATACTAGGCATGGCTAACGGTCTTGACAAAATAATCAAGGATCGCATGATAGTGGGATAACCAATCCATGCCTAAAATCACATCAAAATCCAAAATATCAAAAATAATAAAATCAGCATAAGTATCAACACCTCTAATAGTCATAACACATGATCTGAAAACCTGATCCACTACTAAAGACTCTCCACGGAGTAGATATATGCAAGGGAACAGATAATAAATCACAAGATAACTCTAATTAGGGAGCATAATAAGTAGAAATATAAGAATAAGTGTATCCTGAATCAAATAAAGCAAGGGCCAACTAATAACACACTAAAATTGTACCTGTAATAACAATATCTGAAACTCGGTCTCTGGTTTAGCAGGTACTACATACAACTGACCACACCAACCACCTTGATGAGATCCTAACCAACCTCTTATATTTTATTTCTGAGAACCTCCTCATGTACCTTGGAAACCAACCCTATATCCTTAAGAACCATGTCTAGCTAAAAGGTGAACTGCTTTAATAAGGGGAACACTCTGAGCTAAAGCAACAATCGCCCCACTACTAGGGCAATTACGAGAATAATGAACAAGAGATCCACAATGATAACATGCCCTTTGAGATGAACCTGAACCAATAAATCCGGTCGAACCGGAGAAACTACCATGACTAGAATAGCCAAAAGATGGACCCCTTGAATACTGACCACCAACCTGACCAGGGTGATTACTAGTACTAGAGTGAACTCCATCAGCAATCTGAAGAGCTTCCTAAACTGGTCGAAAGGGTTAACACTGAGGCTGATAGGATGGACGCAGAGAATAACCACTATGAGAACTACTATCTCTAAATTTGGAACTACTATAGCTCCCACTAAAACTGCCCTAATATCTAGGCCTTTTATTGGTACCCATTGGTTCTCATGATAGATCTCTTCCATAACCCGAGCATGATCCAAAAATTCAGCAAAATACTTACCCACAGACACCAAACTCTGAGTAGAAATGAAAAGGGAAAGTCTCAATTCTTGAACAAAGCAACAAAATCTCTCATACTCAGTGTCCAGAATATAAGTAGCATGCCTAGCCAACTCATGAAATAAGCCACATACTCTGTAACTATCATAGAGCCCTATTATAATGTAGAGAACTAATTCCTAAATAATCTCTTAGGCTGCAAGACATATACTTCTCCAAGAATATCTCAAAGAGCAGATTCCATGATAAGGGAGAAGATCTTGTTTCTCTAAAATCCATATAATATCTAAACTAATGTTGAGCAACTAAATCCAACTAAAATATACTGTAATCCACAACACAAGTCTTAATAAATCCTATATTACAGAGCCTATCCTCACAAGAAATTAGAAACACATATGTATCATTGCTTGGAGCACTAGAAAACCTAGATGGAGCAACCCTCAAAAATCTATGAAATATATTTTACTCCTCAATAGACATAGTAGGCTGGGAAACAACTAACTGAGAAACCACCAAAATAGTAGGAACCTCAACTCTAGGAGCCGCATCTACAAGTTGTGCCTACCTCAGTACTACTCTGCACTATAGATTCTGCACTATTAGATGATGCACCATTAACTATACCTAAAAGCTGAACCAAAGCATATCTGAGCACTGAAGAGGAAATAAATAATAGTGGAGCATGGGCTTGTCCTTGGACCACTACTGGCTAAGGTAGAAAAAACTTTGGTTGAGAAGTAGGAATAAGGTTTGGTGGAGGACCTCTATTCTTCCCCTTAGCTGGGGACATATCTCTAAGATATTTATGACCTCTGGGTCATCCATAAATATGAGAAGTCTCCCTAGGCTCTATCTTAGGACCCTCATTGAGTATAGAAGTAGCACGTGTCCTAACCATCTGTGAAAAAGTGAAATTAAAGGAATGTTCTATAAACCAACTTACACTCTTAGCATTATATGAGTGAAAAAAATGAAGAACTCTAAAGAATGTCCTATAGCCTTCCAAATATTGGAAAAAAATGTCATCATTCTGATCTACAGGACTTTACTCGACACTTGCTCTTATACTAATAATATCGGTGCAACCTAACTTTGAAACCAACAGGACACAACCAAATTTACAATTCATCATAGCACCTACTAAATACCATCAGTACGTAAGTTTAACCATAACCAAAGTCAAACACAATGGTTAACTTAGTGGAAATGCCCTAAAAGGGCTAAATAGGCAAACCAATATAAGAAACAAGCAAGAAAATAGAAATAATTTAAAGGCAGTCACTACCTAAATACCATCCTTCGACTTAGTAGAGCCAGTTCAAGAGCATCTAAAAATAGAAAACAACCCAAGTATCTACAATAGTTAATACATCTATCTCAAATCAAAATATTGAATTTAGAAAGATAGAAAGAAATGGATGACTCAGACTCTAAGAGCTCACCCTATCTCCGAATATAACTACTGCACAAACATGAAACAATGGTGGAAACTAGTAGTCAGATCTACACAAAAAAATAAAGATGTGTAGTATGAGTACCAAAATAGTAGGTACTCAATAGGCATCACCAGCCGACTGAGGTAAATCATGAAAGAATGCAATATAACATAACTAAGTTAAGGTAAAGTAACAAACCTAACATAGCTCTAACATCGCTATGATTAAACAAGTAAATAAATCAAAATTATAGCATAATGTAACATAAAGCATCTACACATGAAATCATAACTACAAAATTAGTGCCTATTCAACAATTAGTGTGGAAAAGTAAATAACCCATCGCAAGCCCCCAAAAGCCTGCAAGGTACAAACAAGATATCATATCCCACCAACATTATTTATCAACTCTTATACTCTTGAAATTCAACCATGTCATGACATACTATAATCATTAATTATCCATATTCATTATTTTCCACCTAATCAACATTTATCAACTAACCATCATGTGATAACTAATCTTCATACATCAATAAATCATTCTTTATCAATTAAACATCACTTATAAACTAGTCATTATTTCACTAGAATACATTTATATCATATCACATTACAACCATTTCCTGATTTTTGACTTAGCTAGATTATCAATCTCACAACCCAATGTTATCATAGCATATTAAGAATATCATTATAGCATATTATGCATATCTAGACTTAAACTGGTATAATCAATAAATGATCTTGAACTGGTAATCAATAGTTATACATGAATCGATAATTATAATCAATAATCGGACTTAAATCGGTACTTATATCATCACCCGGACTTGAATTAGTAAATATATCATCAATTACCAGACTTGAATCAGTAAATATATCATCAATAGGAAGACATGAACTAGTAAATATATCATCTATAGCCAAATTTGAAATAATAAATATATCATCAATAGTTAGACTTAAATCGATAAATATATCATCAATAGCATAAATAATATCATAATAAATAGGCATCAAATCTCATATCAAAAAACATAACAACGAAGTGTCCAAATTTCTCTACTTACCTAAATAAGCATTTACAAGAGTCTTAAAAGCGCATAAATGTCTATAGAAGCTAACATGCATTTTAACCTAATATGGATCAAGGGCCCAAATCTAATCCCAAAGTTTAATTTTAGGCAAATTATACTCAAACTAGTATTAAGGTATCTATTTCAACTTTTAGATGTTGAACAAGTCTTAATTTATCCTATGATAGGAAATTTACCTAAAACATGAGCAACTAGGTCAATTATGCCTAATTTACGATTTCTGATTAGCCTAAATAGTCCAAATAACCCAAAGTATTTCAATTCAATATACCTACACCTAAACCCCGTCCTGAATCTAACACAATATTATAAAATAATAATGAACTAGCTCAATCTAATAAGGGAGAAAATCTTGCCTACCTTGATGCCGAAAATAACTCAATGATCTGCTAAACCACTTCTGTGACCTTTTGAGAAGCCTCCGAAAGATACCAAATTATCAAAATCATATTCTAATGTTCAATGAAAGAATAACGATACTTATGTTGCACCATAAAGCTTCAGGTCCAAAAATCCACTAAAAACCTCATGTGGCTCCCACTCATAAAAATCAAGTTTCCAAGACCAACCCAACATTCTTACATGGTCAAGGAATCATTACCCTAAAAATGGGTGAAATCCAAGATTAATAGGTGCTAAAATTAAGACTTCAAAATTTTTGGGTTTTTTGCAAGAAATCTATAAAATCCACCAAGAAAAGGGTGAATTCTTACTTTAAATTGGAAGACAGATTTGAAAACAAGTTTTAATCTAGTTTACCAAACACCCACAAGCTTAAATACCACTTAATCTCACTCCCTAGGGTTTATGAACTAGTGAAATGGATGAGAAATGGTTAAAAACAAAGAATAATGGGTTTATTTATACAAAACCTAGGCCCTTGGGAGTCGCTAACGCGACCTAAGCTCTGTGATCCCGATACCTTAGGAATGTCAATTTAAATTGAAATCACAAACAATGCTCCACTATTGCAGTACCAATTAACTATCAAGGGTATCATGATCATGACTCTTAGAGCTGCAATAGCGATGCACCAGTTGACAGTTAATACTTGGAAACTTTTAACGTCATCGCCAACCCTACGAGATACATTTGGAATCCCATATAGGCAAATGAACAATGTAACCATACCAAATTCAATGTTTCACACTTAATGGCACAATAAAAATTTCTATCCGAGGTTATTTTGAAAAAATGTAGGTCCTATCCCTATATTACATTTTCTTAACTTTCTGACTAATATGTCAAAATGATCTTGAGTGCCTCGGGACATGAACCAAAGGTCCACCTAACCTACAATCAAAATTCCAGAGCTATTGGAATAGTCAAAGTGTACATTCGAGGTAATTTGTCTGAAGTTTTTTCCCTATGGTTATTTAGAATTTGCGAAGACTCACTAATAGGTAATTGGCTCTAAAAACAAAATAAACTGTATGATGACCAAACTGTCTATTCTAGAAAGTCATAAATAAAGATATAGAAAAGCTCTAATGGTGAAAATAAGAGAAAACATGGAAAATGACCTGAAGGGTCCTTACAAAATTAAAGCTTCTTAGGCAATAAATAGGGAGAAACGCAAGGTTTAAGCTCTATGAACAATTAGACTTTTCTATGATATACACCCAAATTACAACTCTCTTACATGAGTGTAAGCGGTCGCTGTCAAATTTAAAACCCAACTAGGTTGGATGTTGACTCCCACAGGGAATACTGTGTTCACCAAGTATTGTGGTTGTTATTAGACTGTTGATCAAAGGTTTCAAAATAAAGGGTTTTTTTATTTAAGTATGAAATAGTAATTTTAGTGTAACAATGAAGAAATATGTGTAATAATAGTTGAATATAGAGAAGAACAAGCTAGGGTTACGTCCACCTTGTAGTTTTTAATATCATCTAAATATGGGTGTTAAGAACTCATACATGCATGCACTTTAGAGAAACGTATTCTAATTCTCTATCCAAGTGTTTCTCAACCATCAAGGATTAATTCACTTTAGTTCTCTAGACTCAAAAGTGTTTACTCAATTATACGAACTGTCCAAATTGTTAATCCTGTTAAGGCATTAACGTGTGAAATAGAGGTTGGAAACCCTATTTTCTTGTCACTACTTTATTTTTCAAACATTAACCTTTCTGTCGAACAAGTTATGTTTCAATGGTACATTCTCTATGTTTGCAACCACGAGAATAGCATTATGAAGAAAGTATGATATAAGTAAATCAATACATAAGGAATTCAAAACCCATAGAAATAAATAATATGCTACAAAGTTTCCATAACCCTAACCTATGAGCTTAGCTACTCATGAACTAAACATAAATCATCATAGAAATATTCATCATACCAAGTTAGAAGATGATCTTGATGTGCTAATAGTGAAAACAAGAGAAAAAATGTTTTTTTCTTTTTTCCCAAGCTAAGCCGCCCTTCCCTTGCTCAAAAGCTAATACAGAATAATGAATAATGAAATAAAAATTCAGCATCAAGTATTTAATAATCTCTTCTCTCATAATTTCCTTCTACGTCCCCAAACTAATTATAATTGACACATTAGTCTTGAACATAGTTTCTAGACATCATATTTGATCCAACAAGCAACTTTTCCTCTTGTGTGATTTCTTATCCGCAATCCATAGTCTCATCATGTCTTTATCTACCTCATTAACACCTGAAATCATGCTAATCACATAGGTTAGCTCAATTACATCAAAGTCTAGTAAAACATACAAAACTAGGCACTTTTTTTCTCAAAACTTAGCTAAAATATTGGTACGTTATGGTGCTTAGGCATATAAATGCACCCAAGATCACCACCCCACACTTAAAGCTTTGTTCATCCCCGAAAAAATTATCCAGTTGCACATACACAAGATTTAAAACCCACAAATAAAACACAAGATGCTCAAATAGGCTCACACCGCAAATATGAAACAAGTAGTAGATTCATAAACCATTACTGAAGACTACCTATCCTTAAGAATAGACTCATCGTGTTGGCAAATTCATGTATACCATTTAAGAAAAGAAGTCATATAAATGACCCAACTTTTCATCAAGCATGTTCCCTCATAACAAAAGAGTTACCCATTATCACACACAATAATTTAATTTCTAGCACAATGGGTTAGAAGAATCAAGTTGAGCTCACTCTCTTAAAGAGTTTTCAAATTACAAATGATAACCATATGCTTTCCCTTATTGTAGTGCTCCACTAATATCAGAATGTTAAGATTGGGATCATATAGGTCTTTATGGGTTGTAATGTAGGCTAAGGGATAGGTAAGAACTATTTTGGCTAGTAATAGTGACTATCTTCCCTAAGCTCTTTAATACACTACATTAGACAATGAATCCTAATCTCTAACAACTGATTTTCAACTCTACCAACTTCACATATCAACTTTCTTTTACCCCATTTCAAGGATCACTCACATAACTTATGGTGAAGCCCACTAGAACAAATGACATTTACTTGTTATATGACAGATTTTCTCTTAATATAGTCATCATCCATCCATCATCGAGAAAAACACCAAACTATGACTAAAAAAAACTAACATATACACAGAAACAAAACAAATGCATTAAACTAACAAATTCAAAATGGTAAAATAAAATGGACTAAAGAGAAGACAAAACAGTAAGCAATCTAGAAGCACTTCTAGCCACCCCACACTTTAAAAAAAAACAATGCCCTTAGTGCAAAGACATAAATAAAACTCTGGCTAGTAGGACTCTCCTTCCAAATCAAGGGTCATGCCACCTGCATCAGAATCATCATTAGAGTGCTCCTCACTAGATTTATCCTCCATGTCAGAATCTAACAGTCAGTGATCCTCATCCATTGGTACATCACCATCCAATGGTTCCTCAAAAGCAGTTCCCGCTCCATACATAGCTCTAGCATAGTCATTAAGTGGGTAGTCATAATCCAACTGTCATAGCCCTGCATTAGTAGGCACACGGCCTCCACTCATGATCGTGATTTTTATCATGCTATAAAGATGATCGAAGAAACTTTCATCTCATGCGTGACGTTCAGCAGTGGTAAGAATTATGCCTTGGCTGGTCTCTAGATCCTTCACCTTTGTGACATCCACTCTCTTTAGGTTCTGAGGCAACTTGTGATCCGCTGGCTCTGCTTCAATGTTTTTCTTTTTTAAAATAGCGATCAGCAAGCTTCCTAAACTGAATGGTATACTTTTTTGCATTCTTTCTTTACGCATAAAAGCGTGTATCACTGCACCAATGTTGACAGGAACATCAGTCATCAAAGAATAGACTAAACATACCCGATCACGAGAGACTTTGGTGAACTGCTTTCCCAAAATCAAGCTAGTGTTGACTATCATTAGTCAGATGTGAGCTTCTCTATTTAGAAAAGTATATGGGAATGTGTTATGGCGGTTGTTGTCCTGGTGATAGAACTATTGATCTATAGACCTTGAACCACACAAAGTATTCTTGATGGCTCTGTAGGGAGGTCTGCTGTACAATTCCTTTAACCTAGAGTGATCCACGTTCGGAGTACCCAAGAAAGAGTTGGAAAAATCAATTGTCAGATATAGGATTTTCCCTCAAATTTTTACTTCACTCCTGCAAGTCTTTGGGGACCAATTAGAATAAAACTCCCGAGTCCAATCTAGATTGCACGTACCCATATCTTGGAATATGAAGTTAAGTTTCAGTTTTGTGATCCTAGCCATAATACGAGGGCAGTGCCTCACCAAACTTTCCTTTTGAATCAGCTCTATTTGTGCATATATATTTACTTTATTAATCTTGTACCACTCCTGACCATCCTCATCTAAGACATATTTAATACCAAAAGTGTGTTGAGGCACTTTAAAAAGTTATGGTCAATCTACTTCAGCCTATCAAAAGTGAATTTTTGGGTCGAATTCAAAAGATCATACTCCTCCTACACAATGATCTGGGTAATATACTATATATCAACGGAATTATATGAGAGTCCTCTTTCTAATGAATTTGGTTTCATCCAATTTGGATATCGGAGTTAAATGTTATGGTTAATCTACTTCAGACTATCAAAATAGTCCACCAAAGAACAGATTCGAGAATTATTTGATTTTTAGAGGCGTTTTGGTCATTCCCCCTCACCCAAAATCCATCCAAATCCTAGATTAAAACCTATTAGAAGCATTATATGTTATATTTGTATCAAATTCCCTCAAAAAGAAAACCCTAAGCTCCTACATCCAACTTCAAGAACCTCCAAAGTTCACCATTAATTCAGCAAATTTATTCAAGATTCCAAGTTCCTAATTTAAGAAATTCAAGAATCTCCAAAGTTCACCATTAACTCTACAAATTGATTCAAGATTCCAAATTCCTAGTTCAAGAACTCTCTTTCGTTCTTGTACCCAAAAGTACTTTTCTTTACAAAGGCATGATTTTTATTTGATTTTTTATGAATTTGAAGCATGAACCCATATATTATGATGATTATTATGAAATCTTGATGTTTATGATTTTGAAAGATGAATTTACATGTGTGGAGCTATAAAGCATGAACCCTGAATGATATTTATCATGATTTTTGATATTTGGGTCGTGAATCCCCATTGGAAATTGTGTTTTTTTAAAAAGTGTGTGTTATAAGCACGTTGATGTTGAATATCTCAAATATTCAACA